>NC_135499.1:130478833-130751333 GCF_052857255.1 Amblyomma americanum
CCGGAGTCCTCCACTACGGCACCTATTCTTCCTTTCTTCTTTCACTCCCTCCTTTATCCCTTCCCTTACGGCGCGGTTCAGGTGTCCAAAGATATATGAGACAGATACTGCGCCATTTCCTTTCCCCAAAAACCAATTATTATTTATTATTAAAAACTAATTATCATTATTATTTTTTCAACATGCCACGAAAGCTGATAACAGCCTCGTTATACTCGGCTAATATTTGCTGTCGGACATGTACCTTATACGAGCGTCATACCAAAGGCTTCTACTACAACTTAAACTACAGCCTGTACGCGGACGACATCAACCTCTGGATCAACAGAGGGAGCGACGCAGAGATCAATCAAACGCTGCAGGCGGCAGCAGACGTCATCTCAAAGTACGCGGAGGACAGAGGACTTAAATGTTCGCCTGAAAAATCAGAAATCTTCGTGTATAATGACAAGGCACTCAGGAACAAACCTCCCTCTGACCCACAGGTGTACGTGGAAGGAAGGGAAATACCAAAGGTAGAGACAATACCAATATTGGGCCTCCACTTACAAACACCGGGAGGAACACGATCACAATTAACAAATTAGAAAACCATGCGACCCAGACATTAAACCTCATCAGGAGGGTCTCACGTAAGGGAGGCGGCCTCAAGGAAAAAAACCTCCTAAGATTGGTACAGGCCTTCATCATTATTAGAGTGGGCTACGCCACGCCATATCTGAACCTAAAGGCAGATGAGAGGAGCAAGATAGATGCGCTCATCAGGAAATGCGTAAAAAAGGCCCTAGGGCTCCCACTCTGTACATCGACGGAGAAGCTACTGGCCCTAGGACTGCATAATACGATTGCAGAAATCGCGGAAGCGGTTAAAACCTCGCAACTTGAAAGACTCAGCACGACGCGAGTGGGAAGAGCTACGCTAAGTAATCTTGGAATGGCCACAGACAGGGGGCAAAAGGAAAGGGTCGACATTGACAGGGAAATCAGGGCGCACCTAAGAATCCCTCCCCTACCCAAGAATATGCACCCTGAGTTTAATAAGGAAAGGAGACAGAAAAGGGCGGAAGCGATAGAAATAATATATCGGGGTAAACCCCGAAATGAAGTCGCCTACGTGGATGCGGCAGGGGACAGACACAGTCGATACATGACCATAGTGGCGGTAGATGGGGAGGGCACCCTCATCACGGCGGCCACCATACTAGGGAAAGAAACCGAGATAGCGATCGCTTGCGCTGGCGCCAAAGCTAGATATATTATTAGCGACAGTAAGACTGCAATCCAAAATTTCAGCAGAGGGAGGATAAACCCCCTCACCACCAAAATTTTAACACAAGGAGTGATTGATAGGACGATCAACATCATCTGGACCCCGGCGCACGAATCTGTCAGCGGTAACGAGGCGGCCCACAGTGCAGCTCGAGATCTCTACCTCCGTGCTGTACAGGATGGGTCGGCTCAGGCCGAACATGATAGAGAAGGGCGATTAATCTCGTATCAAGAGATTACAGAACACTACAAGCAATGCCGGAGGTGTTTTCCCCCACCAAACACGGCGTTAAATAGGAGTCAGGCGACGGCGTGCAGACGCCTGCAGACTGGAGTATACCCAAACCCAGTACTAAACAAACATATCCGATCGGACTGCGAGGACGATAAATGTAAAAAGTGCGGGGCGAGAGGAACCCTCGACCATATAATTTGGGAGTGCGCTTACTCCCCAGGCAGGGCGCAAAATATTAGCAGTAGGGAAGCCTGGGAAACCTTGTTACGGAGCTCGGACCCAGAGCTCCAAATCACCGCCGTCCAACTGGCAGAAGAGGCCGCCGGCGAAACCAACCCGGCCAGCATCGAATGCGACCATCCCGTGCGGCTGGGCCGCTCCTAAGTCCTCTCCCCTGTAAAGGGGGGTGAGACAGAGCGGCCCAGGCGGTGTGGTCTTTCTCTGTTGGACAATAAAAGTTTTCAACAACAACAACAACATCCCGTTTTCCTTCATTATACAGCGCGTGTGTCTCCCTTCACATAGCTAATGGACCGCAATACGTGACTGCGGACCGCGCATTCAGAGTGAGTCAGTGTATTTTTTCATACTAAATTTCGTGGCAGCGGCAGCCTTATATGCCTTTCATTAGTCACAAGGGCACTTCCCTGGGTGTTCAGTCGATAGCCCTTGTGAACCTCAATCGCGATTGAACTCGACGTAGTTGTCCCACTGCTACACAGAAAACTCGATTGTTATCGAGAGATTCCATCATTTCTCTCCAAAGTGCTGTGGCACCACCACCGCAGCCAGTAATTTTTGCAGGAATGCAAGAAATCGGCCCAAAACATTGCTTAAGGAAGTTAAAAGGAAAATTATATTTGTTATAATAATATAAGTCACCCTTGATATGCATTTCTTTGTTATCAACAAGCTGTAGTGGCACTCATGCACTATTCAACAAGCCAGTGTCAGTTGTTTTCAACATCATCATCTTCATCACCGTGGCAGTTGTTTTTGTATAACTGAAAACTATGGTATTATTCTGGATGCATGTCTTGCAGCCCGACTTATACTGTTTCCTGCAAAATATATTGCATATTTGGAAGTTTAGAATTTTTTCAGTGATTATATTGCTCTGATTTTATTCCCTACAGCGTTGCAGCGAACTCTCCTCATCCAAGAGTGCCAGCTGTTGTTGCTCGAAGGCCTTCGAAATCTCGATGGAATTCCGCGCTGCTACACTGACTCGATAGAGAACTGACTCGGCGACCATTGGGACTGCCTATGCAGCAGTGCTCAACTAGTCATTGAATCGATAAGCCATTTGTTCGAGGGACGTCGAAATGTCCATGTGACAGGGGTGTTCGAAATTTTGTTGTAGAAATGCGTTATACGTCTAGCGTTTCTCTTGCACGTGTCCGCGCTGTTTTATCCATCGTCCGTCAAGGGAAGGACACCTGATGTGGATAAGAAGAACCGAGGTTAACGCTCCTCAGTGCCACACCTAATCCCACTTAGGTGTTTTTAAGCGTACACTGCATATATGGCTTCTTGCTTCGTTGGAAGAAATATATACGTTATTCGTTCCATTTAGGTGAGCTTGAAACAATAGGAGAAGGATGAAACAGTGGCCATATAAAGATGGTAGCCTCGACAAAATACATGGGGCTCTATGAGGGAGTGGAAGCAAAGTCGCCGTAATTAGCACGAGAAGTCATTTTCGTCCTCTCGATCGGTGCTTCTACTGATAGCACTTGATAAGTACGCTAGACAACGCAAAACGGAGCAGGACGCATGTTTTGCTCCATTAGTGTAAAGGCCTGTGTTGTCACAGAAGTAAGTCGAATTGATTAACCTGTATTAAGCTTTAAAGGGACACTGAGGAGAACCCTTTCAAAATTTTTTTGTTAGCAATATCTGATAGTTCAGTATTTCATGGCTTTGTTGACGCTTGTCCGGGAGCGAAAGATGCATTTATTTCAAAGAAATTTGGATTCGAAGTTGAAAAATTTTTTCCCGCCGCTCCGATTCAAACTCGAGAACTTTTATGACGACACGGAGAACTCTTATGACGACACAGAACGGAGTGACGTGAAACGTGACGTAAACGGAGACTCCGTGATTTCTGGTGGCTAGCGGTGCGGTCTAGCAGCTGCCGAAATGAAAGCTACCGCTGCCGCACGTTGAAGGCATCTATCGGGGGTCGCCACCGTCGCTTCGTTTACGTTTGCACCGGCGTCTTGCCAGCGTTACGATGGATCCCGTTCCCGAACCTGACGACGTAGTTCTCGCCAAAACTCTGGCCTGCATTTCAGCGACCTCAGCCCCGCAGAGCGTGCGATGCTTTTGAGGGAGCATGGTTAGGTTAGGCGCCGGCGGGTGGTTTCCCCCTTCCTCAGAGAGCAGCCGTTGCAAACTAAATATCATTACCCCAGTGCGGGGAGTCGCGAGGGGTGCGTTGCGCCCATCGGAGGCTGGCCGGGGCTTTGGGGCCAACGGATTGTGATTCCTTGAACGGAGCGGTTGCACGGCGCAGCAGGCAGCGTCGAGGTCTCCCACGGTTGCAAGGGCCAAGTTATTTATTTATTTTTGCCACAAAAAACAAATGGGTGCTCGACGGCGGTCGCGTTTAATGTCGGCGGCTTGAAACCAAAGCCGGCGCACGACGCTTCAACGGCTTCCGATAGATCCAACGGGTCCACTGGATCTGGCTCTCTCGCCAACTTGCATGTACCTACAGATATGTACTGTGAATGGATTAAAATAGCCGAGCTCGAAAAGAACAGCTCCGCCGAACTGCCGCAGCTATTGAACATAACACGCGCACCTCGCCGCGGAGCCAAATCAGTCTGGCCGGGCCGGCGGCGGCTGGCGCACTCGGCGCGAAATAGATACATGGTCCAATCTCCCCGCCAATGCGGTCTGAGTGCGCCGAAGCCGCCGAACGCATCGGCGGTAAAGCGCAGTTGGAGTATAGAGGGTCTCGCTTTGACCGACATGACTTCGCCGTGCAGGGCGAGCGCGCGCGCGCCTCGCCGCAGCATAAACGCACCTTAACAGAGCCTGCGCTTAACCGCTAACCAACGTATTCAGCGGCTGCATCCATGGGAGCCACTGAAACCCCCCGCCCACTCACTAAATAAAAGAAAAGAAGTCCGGTGCCGAGGTTCGGAATCGAACCAGGGCCTTCGGCGTTTGAGGCTGAAACGCTGCCGCTCTGCCACGACGGCTCAAGTTACAGTCGTCACTAAAGGCGAATCTAGTGAATGCACTCTTCTGATGCAGAAGTCTCCGCGCTTTCGCTAGGTATATCCTGGCCTAAGAGTGCTAGGCCACCAGAAATTTTTCTGAACTGCCTTGTACCTTGTCTCCCGTCCCTAATAAACGATTTCCGTTAAGTAGTTTGAAGTTGACTGGCACAGCCGGGAATGTTTCGCCGGGCAAGCGTGCGAATACACAAGTGCTGCCTTGTACGATCACCGACCATCGTGCCATCATAGCTTTTCATCGACCATGGCAATCATCTGACAAGCTTTAACAGGCTCCTTCAAAGGCTAACTAGCACTTGAAGTAGCACTTGGAGTTCCTCTGCTGTTCGGCGCTTGTAAATCGAAGCGCGTCAAAAACAAAACCACGGGGCACGCAGAGCTCATAGACGCGAAGCGCCATAACAAATCGAAACTCTCCTGGCCGCCTGTGGCGCCGCCAAGCATCCGTTTTCTTTGCTTCCAACATTCAGATTGTCTTTTGCCTGCCTTCCTTGTGTGATAAAAGTGCACTATTGGTTTTAAAAGAAAACTTACTTCTATACTGATCTGCATAACCTACCTTTGTCGGCCTCAGAGATTCGCGCCCCAAGTAGGATGGAAAATCCTCCAAGGTGGGGTCTCTTGTCCTATGGCGTCACCACGCTTGTACTTGCGAGATTGGCCTGTGCTGGCGATACCTGTATTTTGGTTCTTGCTATTTTCTACCTTACAAGAGCTTTGTTTTCAGTAAGAGCGGCGTATTTGTGATCAGGATCTGGTATTCTATCGATACAAGCCAACTTCAATTTCTCCTCAGTGTCCCTTTAAGCTTGAATATTCACTATGTGGACGCTAGCATGATTCTTTCATGCTTTTTTCACTGGTTCCGAAGCTTGTATATAAGGTTAGGGACTGCGGCGACCACGAAGTTGTGCCATGGCTTCGTGGAAGACGAGCCCCCCCCCCCCCCCCCCCACCACCCCCCCCCCCATGTGCGAGCATGCCTGGTCAACTTGCCTACGCGGAATTAGCTGCCGTTATAGGATAGCCCGCTTTTTAAACACTGAATCCATGCGGATGATATCGCGATCTGGACAAACAGCGCATCGGACGGAGAAATTTATGAGGCCCTGCAGAGTGCAGCACAGGTCGTTCAGTCTTTTGTGCAGCAAAACGGCCTCACCTGCTCGCCTGAGAAAACTGAGTTCCTGATTATTCGAGGCAGAACAAAGAAAAATGAATAAAATAACAACACGGAGAGCATAAACATCCCTGTGGCTGGTAATCAGGTGCCGGAAGTCCCGTCTATCAGTGTGTTAGGTATGTTAATCCAGGGTAACATGTTTAATGGCGAAGCCATCAAAAGATTACGGACGACCACGCGCCAAACTGCCGGAATCCTTTGCAGGCCACAAAGCATCGTGGGATGGAGGAGACGGATTCATGCACGCTAACACAGGCTTTTCTTGTTAATCGAATCGCTTACTCCTTCTCATTCTATCACCTTCGTCTTAACGAGCTGGAATCCGTGAACAGTGTCATACGTACGGCGTACAAAGATGCTCTGGGACTGCCCAAATTTGCGAGCACTGAAAGTCTTCTCGGGCTAGGAATATATAATACCCTAGATGAACTGATTGAGGCCCACAAGACATCACATAATGAAAGGCTGCCTCATGCTGATGCTGGGAGACACATACAAAGCAAACTCAACATTAATTCTGTAATGGAATCGGAAGGCCGAACACGACTTCCGGACGACTTCTGACATCAATCAATCGTCAAACCAATACCTAAGAGTATGCTTCGAGGCAGACACGATGGGAGACGAACAGCGAGAGCTGATGCGCTGAAAGTCGAGTATGGCTGCAACCCCCATGCAGTATACCTAAATGCAGCTAAGCAAACCTACCACAAATTCACAGTAGGTGCACTGACCAGGGAAGGAAAATAATTAAAACGCCTGTGATTAAAGCCGCTTTCGTTATAGAAGCCGAAGAGGCTGCCGTGGCGCTAGCCTTCACGGATCCATGCACGCCCACCATCTTGACTCCAAGCGGGCCATTATGAATTTTTGTAAAGGCGCGGTAGGCAAGACGGCAGCCCGCATCTTGCAGGATTGCACTCCACAACATGTAATATAATTGGTTATGGTCCTAGATCATTCAGAGAATCCTGGCAATGAGCCCGAGGTCTGACGAACCGGGAGATCAGCCCCTCTGACTCGGACTCCTAGGGTGAAGCACTGACCATGTACCATGACATAACTATTATAAGGATAGAAGACGGATTTATCCGCCTCCGCATGCGGAGCTTAGCAAAGCACACGCCACGATGCTAAGCAGGACCCAAACTCGATCCATTCTAAGCGCCTACAGGTTATCGTTTATTAAGAACGGGGAGTATAACCCCGCAGGCCTAAATTATCAGGAATCGGCAACCCAAGATCAAATATTATGGGGATGTGGGGTCAAGCCTCCACCTCGTATGCTCCTGCCAGGTTCCTTCAAAGATAGCTGGAATCAACTGCTGCGGAAGCAGGAGCAGACAATACAGGAAAGGCTTGTTAACGGGGCCTTGGAGGTCACCCCTCTATAGCGGTCACACTGAGGTGCAGTCGCCCACGATTTACAAATACTTGGCAATAGAGTTGTTTTTCTCTCTCTCTCTATCCCGGTCAGCTTGAGATTCAAGGAGCAGGGCGATCTGTGGCCACATGAGATGGTCGGGTTCCGATCTCACTTGTGTACGCAGGACGTCAAGCTCCAATTCAAACATGACATAATAGACTCAAGGTCTAAAGATGCGAAAGCCATTTTAGGGCTGAACCTCACGAAGGCTTTCGACAACGTGAAGCATCAGGCGGTCCTGGAAGGGCTGAACAAAGTTTCTGTAGGTAATAGGACATATCGGTACATCAGAGACTTCCTGATGGGCAGAACTGCCTGCATCAAGGTCCAAACGCTGGGCACCCCGCAGTTGAGCTAGCAAGTAAGGGTACGCCCCAGGGATCGGCGCTGTATCCCCTACTCCTCAATGTGGCTATGAGAGAGCTCCCCGAGCAATTGGCAAACCTCTATGGATTAAAATGTTGTATTTATGCGCATGACATCACCTTTAGGTCAACCGGGGAAGTGATTCGGCCGTCGAAAACCTGCTCCAGGCCACCACCGACATCATATGCGGCCGAGAGAGGCCTAGCGTGCTCGCCGCAGAAATCAGAATTATTTATATATAATCCGAAGCACTTAAGGTGCAAGTCGCAGTCGGAGATCAAAATTAAAGTGGCGGGTGAGAAGGTACCAATACTCGAGCAAATCAGAATCTTGGGCCTGATTCTCCAGTCACATAGACATAATGGCAAGACTATCAGAAGGCTGGAGAATCACGCGATGCAGACCCTGAGCCTTATTAGGTGGGTGGCCAGCAGGGGCCGAAGGTTAAAGGAAAAAAATTAGATGAAACTCATACAGGCGTACGTCTTCAGCCGGGTGAGCTACGCAACGCCGTATCCAGATTTGAAAGCGGTGGAAAAAGAAAGGGTTGAGTCTCTAATGAGAAATTGCGTAAAAAAAAGCGCTGGGTCTGCCCATGTGCACATCCACGGAGAGACTGATGGCTCTAGGGGTACACAAAACATGGGCAGAATTGGCGGAGACGGTGCGAACCTCTTAAATTGAGAGTCTTAGCACCACGATGACATGAAGAGCTATTCTGACCAAACTTGGAATAAAACCGGATAGGGGTCCCAAGCAGAAGATGGAGGTAGATAGGGAAGTCAGACAAAATCCAATGTATCCCCCCTGCCAAAAAACATGCGCCCGGAATATAACAAACACAGGAGGCAAAACCGAGCCCTTGTGGGCATGTGCCACTTTGTGAGGGGAACAACAACAACAATAATTTCGGAACATGAGGTGGCCTATGTAGACGCGGCGGGAGGTGGTGGCGGTTTTACGGTGGCAACGCTCGTCAGCGGCCGGGGCAATCCCGTGACAGCTGCCACTTTGCGCGGGCGGAGCATAGAAGTTTCCGAGGAAATGTCGTCGCGTAAACATGCGTTGGAACGGAAGTGAAGTTTGTCATCAGTGACAGCAAAACTACCATACAAAACTATAGCAAGGGAAGAATCTCGGCCTTATCGGCCGGAATCGTAGGCCGGAGAAAGTTGGATAGGGAAATACAAATAATTTGACTTTGGCGCACGAAGCCGTCCTCGGCAACGAGGCAGCCCACGAGCTGGCTGGAGATCTCTACCGCCGAGCCGCTGCAGGGCCCCTCGATGACCGAGGGAGCGGAGAGCGCATGCTAAAATATGGTGAACCACATGTTCCCAAGGCCTGGAGCGATAAATGTAATCTTTGCGGCGCGATAGGGACTCTCGACCACATAATATGGGAATGCCCGTTCTCTCCAGGGAGGAGGGGGGGACGCACAATATAGACAGTAGAAACACCTGGGAGACCCTGCTGCGCAGCTCGGACCCTGAGCTCCAGCTCCTGCTCGTTCAATTGGCTGAAGAGGGTGCTGGGACCCAAGACCTCCCAGTCTGCATATGAGGCGAAGGCACCCGTCCCCTGACCTGCGTGTCGGGGGGTGGGTAGATCACGTTATTCGTTGGACATAAAAGCTTATTCTATCCATCTCCTGGTCAGCTGAATGAACGCCAGCAGGGCAGCTTTTTCCACAAGAGTTAACTTGTTCGGCCTGTTCTGGCCTGCTGGAGTCGACGCCGAGTCTCATTCAGTGTAGATGACTGCAGAATTCAGAAGGCACTTATCACGGTTTACGTGCTGCGAAGACGAAAACATTAGTGCGTCATCGTGAGCGTTCGACCTCGGCACATGTTGTGCACTGAAAATGAAACGAAGACGTGGCTCGGGTCCATTTTTCGTTGTCTCCCCTCAAGTGAAAGCCAGATATCCTAGCGTACCCGCCGCGGTGGCTCAGTGATTAGGGCGCTCGGCTACTGATCCGGAGTTCCCGGGTTCGAACCCGCCCACGGCGGCTGCGTTTTTATGGAGGCAAAACGCTAAGGCGCCCGTGTGCTGTGCGATGTCAGTGCACGTTAAAGATCCCCAGGTGGTCGAAATTTTTCCGCAGCCCTCCACTACGGCACCTTTTTCTTCCTTTCTTCTTTCGCTCCCTCCTTTATCCCTTTCCTTACGGTGCGATTCAGGTGTCCACCGATATGTGAGACAGATACTGCACCATTTCCTTTCCTCAAAAACCAATTATTATTATTAAGACGTGCCTCGGAACGCTGATTTAATAATAATAATAATATTAATAATAATAATAATATTAATAATAATAATAATTGGCTTTTGGGAAAAGAAATGGCACAGTAACTGTCTCAT
Organism: Amblyomma americanum; assembly: GCF_052857255.1. Taxonomy (NCBI): domain Eukaryota; kingdom Metazoa; phylum Arthropoda; class Arachnida; order Ixodida; family Ixodidae; genus Amblyomma; species Amblyomma americanum. The sequence goes on from NC_135499.1 coordinate 130,488,928, forward strand.
ATATCGGCGGCTTTTGTGAAATGGGCAGTCTCTACTGATTCCAGCACAGGTGGAGAGGGAAAGGGGAGGTGGAGAGAGAGAAAGTGGCTGATTTCACAAAAGTTGAAACCACAAAGGCCTGAGTGAAACACTAGAACACTCGGTACGAATAACTCTCGCTAGCTAGCCAGCAAGCTTACTAAGAGAGGTATGCTATACTAAACGAGAAATAATATGACACAACCCGCAATGGTGTGCAGCGAACGGTAGCGTCACAATTTTAGCGCAAATACTGTTTTTGAGAAGAGGACATGGTGCAGTAACTTTCTCACATCTCGGTGGAGACCTCAACGGCGCTTTAAAGAAAGAGGCAGTCTGGGAAGGCATACAACTCAAGGCGAATATGTCGTCGCAGTCCCTGTCGCAAGATTGCCTCCAACTTGATTAGCACCTGTAAGTTATATACGAGAAATCGTGTGACACCACCCGGGATGCTGTACGACAACGGTTTCTCACAATATTGGTACGAATTATGTCGAGAAAGCTGGCGCGAGATTGAGCTCAGCCCGTAGGTGGAATATTTAGATAAATGAAATGTGTATGTCTGAAATGGGGCTTGCTGTGTGATCCGGAGTACCCGGGTTCGAACCCGACCGCGGCGGCAGCGTTTCGATGGAGGCAAAACGCAAAAGGCGTCCGTGTGGTGTGCGATGTCAGTGCACGTTATAGATCCCCAGGTAATCGAAATTATTCCTGAGCCCTCCATTACGGCACCGCTTTCTTCCTTTCTTCTCTCACACCCACCTTCATCCTCTCAAGATGCGGTTGGTGTACCCACCGAGAAGTGAGAAAGTTACCGCGCCTTTCATTTGCTGATAACCAGCTACCCAGTAAAGCAAAGAGACTACCTTCAGTGAACTTTTTTTTATTGGGGAAAAACGGTAAGGTGCCCGTGTGCTGTACGATGTCAGTGCACGTTAAAGATCCCCAGGTGGTCGACAATATTCCGGAGCCCTTCACTACGGCACGTATTTCTTCCTTTCTTCTTTCACTCCCTCCTTTATCCTTTCCCTTACGGCGAGGTTCAGGTTTCAAACGATAAATTAAACAGATACTGCAGCATTTCCTTTCTCCAAAAAACCAATTATTATTATTATGAAAACGAAGATTTGAGTAGAAAGGCCAAGAAGGGAAAAACAGCTGCCGCCACAACCGGCTGTTCCCACAAGCGAACTACGATGCACGTCACGACCAATTGTATGAAGGCGGATCCCAGAACAATGGTCAACATAGCCACAGGCAGTGAACAAAGTCAATTTTTACTACGAAGGAAAAATTCATGGAGTTGTCCTCATTGTCCCTTTAAGTAAGCCCTGGCAGGCTCTGCTTTCGATACTTGAATCATAAATCTTCAAGGTTAGCATAACCAGAAAGAGGTACATATCTGAAGAATATTGTCAGGTCTTCTTCTTCTGTTGTTGCCAGAAAAAATGAACAGGAAAGTGCACAGGCCTGCCCACTGGCTCAAGCTGAGCCACAATCGCTACGACATGCAGAAAGTAGGAGAGTTTAAAGATAGGGTAGAAAGATAGGATAGAAAAGACGCGCGCTATAACGCCCCAGGCCGATCCCGGAGGCAATGCAATACCGGGCCAACCGGTGGCGGAAGTGAAGCAACCTTGAAGCACACCGCCACATTTGCAAAAATATGGTGGTTCAAATGGGACCCGGATCAGATATTCTATAACCGAAAACGGTCAGGTGGCGATGACTTTTGTCAGGTGGCGATGACGGGCATATGGCGATGCATTCAAACGTGTGACAGTGACCCACTTTTTGAGCGTACAGTATATACACACTGCGACCAACTAACAGGTGAAATTGTTGAGATTTCGTAGACTTTGCGAACTGGAACTGAGTTTGTACGCCGGACGTCAATAAGTTTATCCAAAAAGGAACTTGGATTTTTGGCCCAAACGGCTGGTGCTGCCACGGGTATTGTGTTGTGATGATGGTTTCATCGTTCCTTCTATTTTTCAATTTTTTGGACAAGTATATGTCTATGCTCCTCATCAAGCAATAAATAATAAGTTGAAAGTGAGCGCTTGTCCGTGTCTTCTCATTCATCCTGTATTCTTTTGCGCGCTATTATTTCTTTTTTTCTTTTTTAAGTATCTCTGAAAAAATGCGGAGTGGGCAACGCAGCATGCAAAGTTTCTGGGCCAGCGATATTAGCGTGAACCCGCATTTATTCTGGCAGTAAATGCAAATGTTCTGATCGTAAAACGGTTTGAAAGAGATTACCAATCAATATTTGCAAATCGTACTAGTTTAGAGTTACCGTGCTCTGAGGAGACTCCCGCTGACCAGCCACTATCTGTTGTCATTGTGTGAACCACATTCTTAAAAATTTCCATCTTGTTAACTGTACTTAAAATGTAGCGGCCTGCCTAAATTGCACTAATCAAAGTGAGATGAAAACTACGCACAAGAATAACCAGTGCAGGCCTCTGCTTGCACTTCATGTCTTTCATACGGCGATCGGCTAATGCCTAGCTCCCATACACCACGTAATTTCCTTCCTTTCTTGGAGGTTGATGTTCATTTGAGACAGGCAAACAAGGCTAAATATTCTTTCGCATATTGAAAGTCAATGATAAAATGCTAATTACGTGCGCAAAAGAGCTGCATTTGCACAAATCCCACAGCATGAAAGCATTACAAATTTCTTTTGGCGTCGTCATCGACATTTTTTCGTAATCAATCCCGAGTGCAACTACATTCCTCAAGCTCGCTACATTCCTCTCTAAAGATCTGCTTTCAATATGTGTCGCAACTGTGCGCAAGAACGTTAAATCAAATTAACGCACACTTTCTCTTGAAGTCACCGTGAGCTCCCGTCATAATGAACGCTCGTCTCATATTTGCTGATAATGAGGGCTATTAATCAATATATTTTTTTCTTTCTTTAAGACACCCGAGCCAGAGGCTATGCAAGAGCGAGGCTGTGATTGAATTCCATCCGGAGTTAGCCAGAAATATGTCGTGGAGTTACATCTCATGCCATGATAAAGTAGAGCAGCAAGTTTGAATTTCGCGCCATGGTCATTGCAACATGTCATCAGCGACGTTGCATTGGCGTCGAGCTTCATGCCTGCCTCATACACTCAGCCTTAGTTTTGTGCGAGAAAAAGAGCCGGACATTTTTGCGCTCAGGAGCTTCAGGGAATATTTTTCCTAGTAATTATAATAATTGGTTTTTGGGGAAAAGGAAATGGCGCAGTATCTGTCTCATATATTGCTGGACACCTGAACCGCGCCGCAAGGGAAGGGATAAAGGAGGGAGTGAAAGAAGAAAGGAAGGAAGAGGTGCCGTAGTGGAGGGCTCCGGAATAATTTCGACCACCTGGGGATCTTTAACGTGCACTGACATCGCACAGCACACGGGCGCCTTAGCGTTTTTCCTCCATAAAAACGCAGCCGCCGCGGTCGGGTTCGAACCCGGGAATACTTTTTCCTACATTCCAAAAACTGATGAGGCATCGCATTGTCAATAGTCTCCAAGCTCCCCATTGTCACTAACCACTAGATTGTGCTGAATAGGAGGTAAGGCAGTGGATTTTCGTTAGTCAGCTGCCCAATTCGTATTATTTTATGGTATTTTACATGCGCCACAGCTGACAGTACGTTCGTGAAAGGAATTTTATGTTTTGAACTCCGTCTTCTTGGGAACTTAGGGAATTTTTCCCTGAGATATACGCTATAGATGCGATGAGAGTGGACGGTAAGCATGTGATCCCAAAATCACAGTAGAACTACACCATCAAGTGCGATGACAGGCGATCTAGCGCTGGCAGGGAAAACCGATCGTATCGTTCGCACACAGAGGAAGGGGACGCCACGTATTGTAATGGCCACATATTGCTGCAGAAGGCATCGAAGACAATTCGTTTCGCAATATTATCCGCTTGGGTGTACTATGTAAACGCTTCGCTTAAGATTTGCATCTTTAGTATTTGGAAGGTACCTACGTTGTCCCGTGTATATATAGCGACCTCTAGATTGAACAAATGCACTAGACGAGCTAGCTGCGCAACTATAGCGTTCCACTGATGAGCATAACATCAGATGTTCTGCACCGTCTGTACTCTGCAATATCAGTACGCGTTAAAGGTTCCCAGGTGGTCAAAATTCATTCCGTTCCTTGCGCTACGCCTCCTCTTTCTCCCTTTCTTCTTTTACTCCCGCTTTAATCCTTTCCGTCACGGCCTCACAGTGCAGTTTAAGGTGTTCACCGAGAGTGAGGCAGTCATTGCCCCTTTACTTTCCTCATGGCTAATTTCAGACATCTTTTTGACTATTAACTAAAAAAAACGTTTCATACATAACGTGCAACGCTGTCAAAGCTAGCACGTTTCTCTTTCTCTCTTTCCTCTTTCAGTGCCAGCTTGCACTGAACCCGCCGTGGTGGCTCAGTGGTAAGGGTGCTCGGCTACTGATCCGGAGTTCCCGGGTTCGAACCCAACTGCGGGGGAATCGTTTCGATGGTGGCGAAACGCTAAGGTGTTTATGTGCTGTGCGATGTCAGTGCATGCAAAAAGATCGCCAGGTGGTCAAAATTTTTCGGAGGGCCCTCCGCTACGGCACCTCTTTCTTCCTTTGTTCTTTCACTATCACCTTCCTTCCTTCCCTTAAGGAGCGGTTTGGATGTCCACCGAGATATATGAGACAATTATTCCGCCATTTCCTTTCCGCAAAAACCGAAAACCAGAAAAACTGTGCCGAGCCCATTAGTCGTTTTGGAGGAAAGGAAATGGTGCTGTAACTGTCTGACTTGTGGACAGCTCACACCACTGAGCCGCCGAGGCGGGTCTTAAAGATCCCCAGATCGTCAAAAATATTCTGGAGCCCTCCGCTATGGCACCTCTTTCTCTATTTCTTCTTTCATTCCCAGCTTCCTCGCTTCACTCAAGGTGTGGTTAAGGGATCCACCGAGAAGTTGAATTGGTACCATACCTTTCATTTCCTTAAAACCAGTTTTCATAAGCGATCGTTTTGCGGTGTGATGCCAGTGCACGTTAAAGATTCCCAGGTGGTCGAAATTATTCCTGAGCCCTCCACTACGGCAGCTCTTTCTTCCTTTATCTTTTCAGTAGCTCCTTTATGGCTTTCCTTACGGCGTGGTTCGGGTGTCCATCGAGATATGTGAGACAGATACTGCGCCATTTGCTTTTCCCAATAATCAATTTTCAATTTTCGAGCAACGCCACATGCTATCTTTCTCTGGTTCACTGGTAGTGGCGGTGAAACATATGTTTTTATATCGACTGTACTTCAGGGCTTTTTGGGCAGTGATAGCATTGCAGCCCTAGCCCTGTCAAGAAGCTGTCGCTGCCTCAGATGTCACCTAAAGCCCCTCCATGACGTTTTTTTCCGACCAGCGTCATGGAGGGGCTTTAATGTCACCCGCGCGGATTTTTGCCGCCCATGCCGCTGGCCTGCCGTCGGGAGAAGAGCGAACGGAAGGACGGCCGGGCCAAGCCCATGTAATGTGGAAGAAGGAAGGATAATCACCGCAGTGGGCAAAGCATAAGGGGAAGAAGGGTAGAGTAGAAATGCTTCGTGGCTGCGTGCTTTCTTCGCAGCGTGAAACTTAACAGGCGAGCGGGCATTGTGTGCGAAAGAGGAATGTTTCCACATGTTCTGCGCATATCCCAAAGATCCACAAGGGTGCAGCAGTAGCATTACACATGAGCAATGGGAAGCTATGCTATCCAGCTCTGATTCGGCCATTCAAGCACTGGCTATTGCCCAGCCGGTGGGAGCCGCTGCGGCCCAAGGGCTGCTGATGGTTTTGAAAACCATTGTGCTTCGCCAATCCGCAGCAAGGCCTTCCCTTTCCTAACTCCAACCGATATTTTATTTACCAAAAAAGTATTTACGCACGCACGCGCGCACAAACGCGCGCACAATCACACGCAAAAGCCCAACTCTCCCACTCGCTCACCCAAAGTGTTTCCTCCTACTTTTTTATGTAACGTGCAGGCGCTGTATGTAAGGAAGGAAATACAACAAATATATCATGACGAGCTGATATATTCCTTTCAATAGTGCGTTAGCGAAGATTCGCCATCAAATGTCGAGTTTTAAGGGCATCTCTCCCACGTTCGTCCAATACTCATTTAGGGTATAGGAGTAAAGTATGATTTCAATGCCAAGCTCATTAAAAAGTAAACGCAACCAGCCCCCGCAGGTCGTTCTCTCAGATCCGATCAGAGGACATAATCCTCAGAGGAAAGCACATTAGACCAGCTGTAGTTTAACCCCTCGCACCTTCTTTGATCTATTCCTTGGCAGGAAATTTATTCACTCGGTTCATCACGATTGAACACGCTGGAACAGATAGGCCTACCTGTTTCTTGCAAGAGCAAATAGTTGAAAGAAAAAACTGTTTCTGCCAGATTTTGCTCGTAAAGGGACTTTGCAAGTGTTTTTGAAGGCTCGTGTAGAATTAAATTTTCTTTCCTTCATTCTTTCTTGACCGCTGCTGTGTTGAACGTTTATGAACACGCTCATCTACGTTTTACCCTCTACCCGTTGTCGGAGTAGCACTCTTGCCTGCTGTATGCGAGAAATCTGAATTAATTATGACAGTTATTAAATTAACAGTGACACTGGAAGCATACATATCGTTGGTGGTATTATAAAGCTGCCCTGGTGGCAGAAGGTCGTCGAGAAAGAAGCCAGGTCAGCGTCAGCGGTGAGGACAATTCAATATGAGTTCACGCAAGGCTTGCTCCACTTTCCTCCTCGCTCTCGTGTTTCCTCCTTCGCTCTTAATTTCTTACGCTCAGCACAGCTCACAAATGTTGAGGGCGGAGAGAGACTCACGAGGCTAATCATATCTGCAGAGCCCTGGGGCTCTCTCTGTATACCCGCTGGAGGGGAGACGTCAGAAACGTGGGTTGGCGAAGACAGTGGCGGAGGCTGCTCGAACAGATGGATGGATGGCCACACCGTCAATTACAAGCATTTGTTGTCCCGCGAGGAAAGCATGGCCGGCGGCGCTGGCGTTTATTATATTCACGCGGTAATTACGTCCGTGTATTTTTTTATCTTCCTCTACTTTCAAAGTCCTGACTCTACCCGTTGCCGGAACCAAGTGTTTGTTGCTCCGGCGTTCTCGGTAACGTCGACTGGTGCGGAAAACGCTGACGGACTAGTTAGAAAAACGAGCTGACACGTTTCTCGCAACGCTCGGGTACCAAAATTTTCCTGGAACCTGCACGGGGGAGCGAGGAGCTATTAGCATTGAATGGTTTGCTGCAGTTAGCGAGGACGAATGCGTTACTGGATAAGCGCACGTCGCGGCGGACGTAATTACCGCTGCTGTGGTTTTCACTTGTTCTATCTATTGGGCACTCGGCAAACTACATCCTCTCAAGGATCGTGCGTCTCGAAAACAAGGTCATCATGAATTCCTCATAAATGTAGTAGTTTTGTTCGCCAGACGAGAAGCACTGCTGAGGTTCGATTTTTATCGCCAACTCGTTCTTCCGACCGGATGTAAACCTTGCGAGCTCGAAAACAATGCCAATTCGTCCCGAAATAGAAACGCTTGCTTCGACCTTTCTCCAAGAGTCAGGTTGTTACAGGTAACTCTCTGGTGAAGCAACGAGAAGCGAAGCTATCAGCTTGAAAGTATTACAGCAACAAAATAGCTTCGATAGCTTCGCCTTTTTGCTGCCGAACTAATGAAAGATAATGTGTTAATGACACTTGCATGGTAGCCCTTAAGCTATGCGATCCCGTACCGGTAAGTTCTTATAACATGTGATTGTACTCACGTGTACTGAAAAGTGTATTGCGCGCTGCATATATCATCTCTATATGTTCCGGTCGACGTTTCCAGTGGTCTGCGTAGTCTATATGCTGCGACACTGCGATCTGGGCTGACAGCCATGCTTGATCAACTAGCTTCCATGACATTAACTCTGGTGGACCGTGTACAATCTTCAGTGATCCGCGAACTGAACTACTAGTGATCAGATCCGATTTCTTGTTTTTATTGGAATGGACAGAAAAGATGTTAGTGCTTGATTGTGGCGAAAAACATTTGAACTGGTGACATAACGCCCAACAAATCACAGCTACAATACGCACAATCCACAAGACAAATAATACAGTGAACACGCCAGAAATGCGAACATGAAAGGGAAAAACAAATTAAAAGTAATGATATTACCTAGTTACATAAAATGAGAATATACTGTAAGCAATGATATGTACCTATTACTGTACACGTGATAAAAACCACGAGTTAAAGAAATGAAAAATAAAAAAGAGCTACAACAATAACGACATCACATACCTCAGATACATAATAAAAATACATATCAGTGATTGCCAGGACATTAGACAGCAGCAACATAGTCGTGCTTTCATAGTGTGTCATACGCTGCTGATTGTTACAGTTGTGTTTTAAGTTTTTTACCTGATCTTCCATAGCGTCATGTGAGGCTGTATTTTGTGGAAATAAATATAAATAAACGAATAAATTTATCGTTTCCTTCAGATCTGTATTAACAGCATAAGAACACTTAAATTGCCAATTATTACTCGGTCAAGGTATCAGCACTGACGTATTGCGTGTGAATATGTTGAAGGCAAGAGGGTCGCACCCATGCGCCTTACAGTTTTTCGAAGTCGCAAATGTCCAGAAAGAAGACAGGCGAGATTCTTTAACCACAATCATTGACAGTTGCTTGACACATGCAATGATTGACACATGGCTTTGCCCAACTGTGAAGCCGCCGAATGCATCTACGGCTAATCTAAATTAGGCGCCACGCTTTTTTATATTCGAAGCTCACTTTCGTGATCGCAGGCGTTGATCTTGGACTGCACTGCGAAAACCACGAAAGCTAGGTCACTGCGAAAGTTATGCCGTTGTAGTACCTGCGTCTAGCCGTCCTGACGTTTGTTATAGTTTGATCATGCACAGAGTCAGCCCAGCCATAAAACCCGCACTTAAGAACTTTCGTCTTAAGAACTTTAGCACACCTTCTTCTGTAGATTTATTTGCTAATAAAACTCTCGCACGACATAATCTTGAATTTTAGAGCTTTGCTTATGATCCCCGGATGTACCTGTACCTCACTGCAGTCTTTTTACGTGTCGACAATCTCAGTAAGGTTTCCCACTCCATTACTCTCTCTGTATTCATATCTCAACAAGTTTTCTAGTGTGTCTACTAGCCGGTGAATTTCAAACATTTGCCGTTTCCGTACGTTCTATTGCTGGCTGCATTAGGAAACAAGCTCATCGACTAATGCATCTGGCACTTTCTGCAGACCATGCGAACACTCTGATCCTCCCCCTTTCCCCACGTGTTCGCATCCACTGCGCTTCACACCGTGTTCTTTTCGGGCGCCGCCCGAGTCTGGAATGGCCTGTTGTGCCATATAGCATTAACCAACGACCCCGAACGCATTAAGGCTGCTGCTGAAAAAGCCCACTCACACCCATAACCACTGTGCTACTAGTCATTGACCCCTCCGCTAATGGGCTCACGCCTCAAGTAAGGCTCTATTGTAGGATCTTTGAGGAATAAAGAAACAAAATGAAGTAATTGCGGTGCCTTAATGGCTGCAAAAAGACCGCTGGCGAGAAAATTGCAATGCGCTTGAAATTATTCTCTTTTTTACTTTCTGTTCAATATTGTTAAGTTTGCCGGCAGTTCCTAACTTTGTGAGGCGTTGACTGCTTCTGCGACCGGTCTCAAACTGCTCATGCGCATTAGGGGCGTGCTACTTGGACTTCTACACCATTATTCTTTCCCATTTTCATACCGGACGCTTTATAACGTTGATTAAACCATGCTTACTATTAGAGATATAGCGATTGGCTTGCTTATGGACCGAAATTACAACAGGAGTGCTAGCGCTTTTGACCGCCATTCTTTTTTTCAGTTCTCAGCATCTCAGAGGAAAAGTTCAAGATTGGTTATGAGGTATGGAAAGGAAGACGCCGTGAGGGAAGGGCTGGAGGAGGAAGTGAAAGAAGAAAGAGAAGCCGCAGTGGAGAGCTACCGATTAATTTCGACAAAGGCGCCCGTGTACGGTGCAATGTCAGTGCACGTCAAAGATCCCCAGGTGGTCGAAATTTTTTTTCTAGAGACCTCCCCTAAGGCACCACTTACTGTTTTTTTTTCCTTTCACTCCCACCTCCCTCCCTTCTCTTACCGCGTGATTCAGGTGTCCCCCGAGATATGTGAGACAATTACTGCGCCGTTTGCTTTCCTCAGAAACCGCAATTGGACAAGCAATTGGTGAAGGCGCAGGAATGCGTCTGGCGGAGATTGCAGACATCTTTCTAAAACCCATACGTGTTGAACAAAACCTACCCGACGTTTAGCCGGAATGCAAATGGTGTCAGAATCTGGCTACCTATGACCACATATCATGGAGCTGTAGCATAGCGCCGCCACCGGCGGATATTATGCGTGATCCTTCTCTCGAGCAGTGGGAGGCCGTATTGGCCAGTTCAGACCCGGTCGTCCAGACCAGGGCCATGAAGTGGGTCACCCAGGTCGCCGTCAGCCATAGGTTGATGGCCATATAGCACGGAATCGTCCGCACATGAGTTATGATGAAAATAAAGTTTTTCCATTCATCCTCAGAAACCAATTTTCAATTTTCTAGGGTTCCTAGAGGTGCACCGGCTGACGTCGCACGGCTCATGAGTGAATTGACATTTCGCTTTTCTTGAAATGTGGCCTTCGCAGCCGGGATTTCTTCGCGCTGCCTCGTGCTCAGCACCTAAACGCTATAGCCACAAGGGCATCCGTGACGAGTACCATTCTAGGTATCTTTAGCATAACTGTTTTTTTTTTGTAAAGGAAATGGCGCAGTATCTGTCTCTTATATCGTTGGACACCTGAACCGCATGAAATTTATTTTGCGTGCGTTCTCAGCAAGCTCAAGAGAATATCGCGGGGGAACTGCGGAGAACCGTTGGGGAAACAGAACTTTTCGTCCGAGACGTTGTCAGTTTAGTAGCTCGGTGAAGAAACAGGCGCACCTGGAACGAAAGCGCATGGTGCAGGGCTGTGCTTTCAAGATGAATATTGGTTTCTGACAACAGCACTACAACAGTGTGTGTGCTGCAGTGATTCAATTTTGTAATGACAGGATTGTTCACGCGCAAAATCTATCAGTTACGGGGCGCTCTTGAAAAGAAGAGTGAGCGTAGCGGAAAGGGTGTGGTCAGGAGTGCACGCTCCCGCGTATGAGAGGCGCCGCAGAGGCTAGGGATGTCTTTGGCTATACAGGCCTCTGTAGGGACTTGGTGAGTGCGTGCGTCTTTTGCCCGTCCTGCATTTTAACGAGGTCAGCGGAAGAAGTGATTCGTGGTGTGGTATGATGTGATGTGATGTGGTGGTGTAATAATAATAATAATTCGTTTTTAGGGAAAGTAAATGGCGCAGTATCTGTCTCATATATCGTTGGACACCCGAACCGCGCCGTAAGGGAAGGGATAAAGGAGGGAGTGAGAGAAGAAAGGAAGGAGAGAGGTGCCGTAGTGGAGAGCTCCGGAATAATTTCGACCATCTGGGGAGCTTTAACCTGAACTGACATCGCACAGCACACGGGCGCCTTAGCGTTTTGCCTCCATAAAAACGCAGCCGCCGGGTTCGAACCCGGGAACTCCGGATCAGTAAGGGCTGGTGTTTTGGTTTGGTGGGTTGTGATGTGGCGCGCCACGATCAGGACGAGTCCTATTTTAAGAATACGGCTTGAACCACCCATAATCCACCCTAGACAGTGCTACGCCGGTACTGCAAAGCATTTCATACTTACCTCAACTATCGATGGAAAGAGAGATTGCAATTTCCTTTTATTTCATTGCACTGATTTTATTTCATCGCAAGAATAACTCTGTGCTATTCCCCTATTGTGCATGTTATCTGCGGATGTAAAAAGTGGCTCTCTCGTAAATGGAAGAGTAGTCATAGAGTAATGAAACTATCTCTTTCAGTTTTCAGCACAACTGGGGTTGGAAATTACTGCGTATTGACTCTAATTGTCATTGTCCCACACTGCACGTTTTCATGTGCGTTTCTACTCCCAGTCACGCATGATATTTTTCAAGCGGAATGCTTTCAAAACTACGCCCCGCTGTCGTGAGCACACTGGCGGAAGAAAGCGCTGTGCATAATTGTCAACAATTTAAAGCTTTAAATGGAAAGAATATTTTTTCTCATTTTGAATGGAAACCGCGTAATATTACAGTTGTGTTGCTACGTGGCGTAGAGTCTCACCGCAGTTGCTAACTGCCAATCCAGGGGCTGTATGCAAAGCAGACTTGGTACCGCAAACTTTTATTACCACCTCCTCTAGGCACTTGCTCGAATTGATGATGTAAACTATGATCAAATTAAAAAAAACACAACTCTCAATATCGCCCACGCAGCCTCATATCACGCATACCTTCGCATGCGATCAATGCCGCTTTCGAAGGACTAGCCGCGAGTTCGTGTTAAACTGCACGCGGCCACCACAAAGCGTGAGTTGCTTCGGAAGAAAAAGCCAATGTTAATCAGAAATAAATGCCTGAATGACGGCGCGCAATATTCAAAGGAGTGCAGTATTTTTTAGCTTTTTGCTTTAGCAAGCGCGAAATCACCGCTTTCAACGAGTCGCTCGTTTTGATGAATTGACGAGCCCGGACGAGCTTGCTGACAGACTAATAGCACATTATTAGGGATTCCCATCCTCACCGTCCCGTCTCTCGGCTCTTTTCGACCACCCTCGTACTTTGGCGTGCCCTTCGGGGTTGGTGGCGAGGCCGCGTAAATCAATTCGTCGTCCTCGGGGACTAGGCCTTCATTTCTGCAGCTCTATGCGTGACCTGCAAACCGCCTTTGATGGAGAGAAGGGGAAAAGAGGGGAGAAGAGAGGAACTCTGCCCAGCCGCGGTCTGCGGGCGGCTCTGATTGCGAGACTCATTACCCAAATTAGCTGTCTCGAGACTCTCTAGCGTGTGTGCACACGTTAGCCCCCCTGTGCGACGGGCGATGGCAAAAAAACACCGAACTCGAGTGTGTACACCTTCAAGGTCTACGCGCGCCCCATTGTTCTATAGGGTAGAAGATAGGAGATTGAGCGCGGAAGGATTCTGCTCTGCATAATGCAACGATTAGTCGGCGCCCTTCGTCTGTTTCTAGGTTATTCGCGTTGCCTCGGGCCACAAATGGTTGCCTGTGCAGATTTTTTTTGTTATCCAATTTTCGGTTATCTGTATTGTATAGCTTTTCGCTTACCCTCGCCTTTCTACCTTGTCACTTGTTCTGTAACCATCCTCCTGAAAAATCATTCCGTAGCAAAGCCATTTGAAGATCGATCCGTTAGTGCGTAGTTAATATAACCAGGGCAGCCAAGGGCTTACACGTACTATGTACTAACTCGACAAAGCCAGACGTTTTTTCGCAGCAGCGCCATTTGTTAACGGCACGAAGTGAAAACAGAGTAGGGGACAGTGTGCTTTCTGGGGTCCCGAAATCCGCATGTGAGCGTCCCGAAAGGCCTGCGCAAAAGGGAGGTGGGGGCGCAGAGCACGCACGCATTTGTCATAGCTAGCACAATGAAAACAATGACGAGGTATGAAGACAAGGCACTCAACCCAGTGACGCGCTGCTTTGTCACAAGCTTTCCTCGTAGCGTTTCCTTGTTTTGCTGCAAAGTTTCCTGGGCAGCAAGGCGCAGAGGATAGCGAGCAGCTGAGGGACATACTGCTACATAAACGACACACTGTTGCACAGAGGGCAAAACTCTAATCTGGAACATGTTGTGGGCGTGTTTTGGGCTGAACACGTGATATCTAGCAATAACAGGTTAAAATTGTCGGTATGACAGCATGCGCACTTAAATTCATAGGATTTAATCGTCATTTTTTGATTTCCTGGTCGCAGTGGCTTTATGAGATGCGGAACATAATAATAATAATAATAATAATATTAATAATAATAATAATAATAATAATAATAATAATAATAATAATAATAATAATAATAATAATAATAATAATAATTGGTTTGGGGGGAAAGGAAATGGCGCAGTATCTGTCTCATATATCGTTGGACACCTGAACCGCGCCGTAAGGGAAGGGATACAGGAGGGAGTGAAAGAAGAGTGGAGGGCTCCGGAATAATTTCGACCACCTGGGGATCTTTAACGTGCACTGACCTCGCACAGCATACGGGCGCCTTAGCGTTTTTCCTCCATAAAAACGCAGCCGCCGCGGTCGGGTTCGAGCCCGGAAACTCCGGATCAGTAGTCGAGCGCCCTAACCACTGAGCCACGCGGCGGTTCGGTCGCGTTTTGCGCTCTGTACGTGTAATTAAGAGAGACGGGGCCTAGCGATACTTGTTTCAATGAGCAACAGAATGGACTGCTTTGCAGCCGTTACCAGGATATGAGTGAAACGTACAGACTTTACAAAAGAAGGGAAGAAGTTATCACCACGTGAATCACAGGGTTCCTTCAGGGGAAGGTGGACAAAAACCACCTTCGTTTGTACTTAGCGCCACGTAATTTTTAAACTGGCACTCATATTAATTATATATTTCGCTTAAATCAATCGCCACACGCGCACTGCAACTCTGTTTAAAGCTAGCGAGATTATTCATGCCGAAGCGGGGAAAAAATTCTGATGTGAGCTTTCATAATGAAAAGAGGAGTAAAGAAGAAGCATATTTCTGCACAACTTTTCCAGTACTGGGTAGCGCAAGCGAAAATGCGTCGTCTATTAGCGCGAGCATTTAGCTATTTGCTATCAGTTAATTATCTTAACTGCTAAAAAGTTTAACAGGGTTTGCTTTTAGTATTTTTACGGGAGAATTATTTTAGGAGCTGGGTACATGTGGTGCAAAACACAACATCGTGGCGTCCTCCAGGGCCTTAAGTAAAAGTAAAGATAGTACTTTAACGGTTTTCCGCTTCTCTGCTTTTGTTTTCTCGCTCTCTGTGGTGGGCTCAACATAGAAAAACAAAATTGCCAATTAGATTTAACAAGAAATGGAGAAATCTCTGAAAACCCTGCAGCCTCTAACTTCAGGAAATTGTGAAGTTATACTAATGAAATCGATATACTAATGGAAACGATCAAGGCAATATATTTGCAAAGTTTTGATAGCGGCGCTGAGGTTGAGTGGAATTTAGTATCCTATTGGCCATTATTTATGAACGAGATAACATGTTTACAGGTACACATGATATGCTTTCTTTCCGAAAAAAAATTTGAAGTTTCGTATATATATACTTCCTATGGCGGCATGGGAACTTATACAGGAACACTTTTACCAGCAGCATGCCAGTGTTTTCTTGCCGCTGCTGCATTGTGAGTGACCAGTTTCTGCAATGCGCAGCCAGAAACTGTTTACAGCTGTGCACCAACAGCAAGCAGCTGCCAACAGCTTCACATGTTTGGAGTATTTTCCAGCAGTGTCATACAGATGCGGCCGATCTCTGCAATTCTAAGGTTTTTGCGATAACTGTGTGCACTTCCAGCATTAATAACTACAAATGGTTCATTTTAGAAGGATGTTGTAGTTATAATCAGAACTATTGTCCCCCAATATTGCTACTATAATTTTTCGGTATACAATCCGCCGAAGATAAAAGTTAAAATTTTGAGTTTTACGAAGTACCTGCTGAGGCAAACTGTAGTCCACTCTTATTTTAAAAATTACTCGTCAGAATATATCTTACCTAACCTGATCCTCACTATCAAGATTTTTTTCGGTAAAACTTTCTGGCTGCTTCACTCGACATCGCGCCTATGACAGGCTTTACGCTTCCTTACAGGCACTTACTTTAAATTGGTCCCTCGACTTCTTCCCAGAAAGAAAATAATACTCTTGGCGGTCCACCGACGTGCTTGACATCCATGACGCATCTAATGCTGACGGTTTTGCATGGCAGCCAGGTAGCCATTGTGATGCAAAAGCTTCTTGAAAAACAGGATTTCATGAAACCGATGAGAGCTCTCACAGCGTTGTGAGCTTTTTGGACTAACGCAGTTAACATTCCATGCGGACCATGCACCCGGTGCGGAAAATCATGCAAATGTTTTTCTCCTCAAGCTGACATTGAACCCTGCGAACTATACGGCACGTGCGGATCACAGTCCGGAAAATGTGGTATAAGAACGCTACGCAGCACATCAATAATTTATTAAATGTTTCTAATAAATCGGCTGTATATTATTAGGGTTGCACTACTATCACTAGGAATATCATTGCAGCTAGGCCTAATGCCCGTCACCAATTCGGATGTCCGTACCTTCAATCCGGACATTCAGGTGTAAAACTGAATAAACCCGATAAATAAATGTTTAACGTTCGCAGTCACGCCGAACGGTACGTTCTTATATCGGCAGCCGCAAGGCAACTGCTGTTCGCGGCAATTTAGATTATTACGCTTTTTTCCAGAAGCCCCTGTTCTGAGACATCTGTCAAAAAAGGTGCGCCCCTTAACTCGCGAGGTAAGAAATCAACTAATCACATGTGGAGTTCATTAAAGAGGTGCACTCATTATATGTGGAGGGATCCAGGCCTGTAGCCACCAACTCTCGTCTTATCATTAGATAAATGCTCTCTTCCATGCTCATTCCTTTCCACCAGGACTAATTAATCTTTGGTTTGATTTATGTTGGCCGAACGCAGTGGCACACCACCTGGCAGTAATTTCCAGCGCGCATCTGGGATAAATTATGGCCCTTTGTGGTTTCCTACTGGAACAACCTGTCATGTTAAGGCGTGTGATGATTGCGCTTGTCAGCAAACTACCATCAAGTGTGTGTACTGTATTTCATCATGGAGAGTTAATTTAACCCAAGCAACTCGGCGAGCCAACGCCGTACGCAGCAGGCCTCGGAAGTTCCAAGCCAGTGCTCTTAAGCAGGATGTGGTAGTTGCAGGTGCAAGTTCATTTAGTCGTTAATGTTTTAGCGGCACTTCAAGCGTATCATTTGCTCCCAGCAACTTTTACCGTAAAGCGGTAACACGTTGCAACTATTGCGGTAACGTCTTGCAACCCGTTGCAACTATTCCAAAGAACGCTTCCCTCAAGCGCTTAAAATTAATTTTGTGTACCTTCTGAGTTCAGTGCGGATAGTGTTGCCAAAGTTGTGGGAACCTTCGTGACCTAGAGAAGGCACTCCAAATAATCCACTATACATTCGTTACAGAGAATATCTTTAGTTGGGAGTCCAGTTAGAATCGTGTTTCCAAATTTCAAAATTACCTTGTCCTTATTTGCCAATGGAGGACACCTCGTATGAGCCAGTCTTTCGGTAATCGAGGGTCTCAAGGAATAACTGAGAGACAAGGAAGGAATTCATTTCATCAGTTCGAAAACTGACGACGTGAAAGCGAAGCGATCGAAGGCCGATGCTTGTATTCGAGTTAATTTAAAATCAGTCAATTGCAAGGTGAAGAATTGTGCGCAGAAAACAAGCAAGAAAATTTTCCAGTCACTGGCGCTTGAATTTCACATAATAATGGTGCGCCCTTTTGGGTTTCTTCCAGCAAAGAAATTTTTTTAACCAAGTGATACATTGAAGGGACACTGGGAACAAATCTTCGCAACTATTTATCTCAGTAACAATTTATTTTCTCTTTTTCTTGGTTTGTTATTGTTTGTCCAGCAGCAAAAAAAAAAACAACCAATTGTGGCTAAGAAAGCCGTATTTGAAAAAAACAATTTCACCTCCTCGATTCAAACCCGTGACGTCCACACCGAAAAAGCCCGGTTGCCTACCTTTTAAACGGAATGTTGGTGTAACGTAGCCTCTGGGATCCGCGCTAAAAACTGAGTGTCGATGTAAGCAGTTTACTTCTGAAATTGACCGGTGTAGCGACAGCTGTACATTTTTTTCAGCCCTTCTAGCTGATAAAAGTTCCGCTTTCTCAGAGAACGGCGGCTCTCCCATTAAATTTCGCATTCAATCGATGCAGGCTGCTTCAATTCACATATGAACATTTATGAATTGAATGTATATGTATGTATAAGAACTTCATCTAGGAATATAGATTTCTAATCGTATGTACTACTGGGGACAGAAGTTTCCGGGACGCGAGTTTTAGAAAAAACGTTTACTGCAGCTCTACCTCGCTACCCTGCAGCCACCAGATATTGTGAACAGCGGAAGGAGCATTTAGGCGTTTAATGCCTTCGTACAATATCAGGCGACTGTGTAGCGAGGTGGAGCTACAATAACCGTTTTTCCTAGAACTCGCGTCCCGGAAAATTTTGTCCCCAGAAGTATAAGTGGAAAGCTACTACAGTGAAGTCGCCTTTAGTACGCACTGTTTCTAGGAGCAAGTACCCGCGCTTTGCGCTCTCAATTTGTAAGCAGCAGGAGAACAGGATGTAATAAATGCAGGACCGCACTGACACATTGCTTAAGGCCGAATTTCATTCCATTCCTGTCATCTGCCTCTCTAACTAATTGATTCCAGTGACAGCAAGAGCATGGCCAACAAAGATGTGCAGGAAAGCCAGATTGAAATGGATTTTGAATTACGTCAGCTATCAACCTATTCCACTTTCAATTGGATAACAAAGCACCATATCACCATTCAAGCATGCCCCATTAACGCCTGCCATTGCGGACTGTTGCGCACAAATCTCTTCGTTCTTGAAATATCGCCTTTAGTCGTATATGTTCGGCGATGCTTGCTAACAAAAAGCGCCTCGCATTTTCCGAGGTCTTTGTAGACCACGATTATCATCTTTTTAGCAGTATATACCCAGTGACTGATAACAGCTGCACTGTCATGTCGCGCAAGCGTTGTTATACAGCAAAAAGCTTGCGGTTCCATGATATTGCTGTACTGCTGCTACCAGGTAAAACACGCAATGACACTCAGCGACTCTCCTAACTCACTAGCCTGCAAATATACATGTAACAGCATTCATCGTCATCATCATCACATAAGGGGGGGGAGGTAACCCAAAAATAATTCAAAAATTGACGGCCAGAACACAAGCCCAAAACTGTCATAGGCTCAAGTTCAAAACAGGCACACTTCAAATGATAGAGCCGCTGTAATGAAAAGGAAGAGGAAGCAACAATTTATGATTAAAGACTTATCAGGAGTTGTTTTAATCTTACAGGATCACGTTCGATTACAACATGCTCAGGAATCTGGTTCCACTCCTGGATTGCGGCTGGTAAAAAAGATTCGTTAAAGGCGTTAGTAGATTTATGTAAGCTCCAGAACCTCATATAGTTTAACAGACGAGATGATGTGCGCTCTGGTGAAACTAGTAGAGAATCGCGGAGACTGGGGACGCTGTGGCAAAGATTAGGGAATAGACAGAGGCGAGAAGTTTTGCGTCTAAGGGATAGCGGGCTGATACCGAGGGATGTCGAAATACTGCTGATGCTGTAGCGAAAGTGATAATTTGAAGATATCAAACAGACGGCGCGATTCTGGATGGCTTCTGGAAGGTGTACTTTTTGAAAAACTATTACAGACGGCGAAGCACTCGCTAAGGATCAAAGGACATGGCTCCGCGCGCCGATCTTTCCTCGAATAGTTGACGGCGCCGCCTCAGCATGGTATCGATTTCGTGGAAATCGCCAGGAGCATACGTAATCACCTTTTCTAGAAAGATGCAAATTCTTAACAACTGGTAAAGCCTTATGGTTGTAAAGATAATACGTAGTTGTGGTTTTTTCGCATTAAGGGTTTGCTTTCGTTACCAGCAGCTACACTTACTTTGGCTTGCATGGCGCTGTTCGAAGTACGATAAGGAGCTTTGGGACATAGTATGACTACGGGCTTTACGGGTATAATGTGTTCAACGTCCCAAAGCGACTCAGGCTATGAGGGACGCCGGAGTGAAGGGCTCCGGAAATTTAGACCACCTGGAGTTCTTTAACGTGAACTGACATTGCACAGCACACGGGCCTCTAGAACTTCACCGCGTCTTTCGGGTCAGCAGCCGAGCGCCATAACCACTGGGCCGCCCGCGGCAAACAATATGACTAGTAACGCATATGTTTCTTGTGCACTCTATGGAAACAAACATTTGGGCTTCTTGAGCACGGATATGATGACTCTGCCAGTGAAAGCCGCTTTAGCAGCCGAACTTCTAGGCTCAAAGACATTTTAAAAAGACAGTTGTGCAGGAGAACCTCGCCTTAAAAAGGGCATGACCGTCATCCTGATAGTAACACCTGGGTTCTGAATCGCCATCATTTTTGGCCGAGCTCAAGTTGAAGGTGACAGACTTTTTCAGAGAAGGTGCGTGAAACACCGAAAACACTCCTGGTATCACAATTGTCTGGCGTTATCGTGACCGGTTCAGAATATACGGGTCGTGTCTGACGCGCCGCCCTATGCCACGGAAGCCAGTGACGTCAGCGGGACTCAAGCCAGACCGCGGCCCATTGTGGATAACCTCTACAAGAGGCATCCGCGCAGCATCTGCGCGCGAGGGATCTGTAAGACTGCGCCGAGTCGCGGAGGCTATAGGAAGCGCCATGCGATGTCACGGCCTGATCGATGCAACGCGGGCCCCCGCCACAACTCACCATATCGGTGATCGCCGGTGGACGAGGTGTGTGAGCTGCTCTCTTTGGAAACCGAATGACTTGACAGGTATTAGTAATAAAGAAGTCATAGGTTAGAAGCAAAGACTCCTTCGTTGGCCTGCTTGCCCATCAGACGGGTGAGGGGCAACGATGCATTCATCTGTGGCACACATACACACCCAAGGAGGGCGAATGCTTTGGAAGTTCACTTATCTTTATTTCTGAACGATCAGAGCCGTAAAACGTTACCAGTCATACGTCGGTGTCCTCTTGGGCTGGGTAGAGGACAAACAGATCACCATTTACGAGCTGGCATACAAGTGCTGACGCTGCTTCAAGGTTGCGCCACTGGCAACTAGAGTCGCACATGACGAAACGTGACCATGGTTACTTTCAAGTGTTTTTGAAGCCACTGAGAATAGCCACCTCTACAGTCAGACATGTGCCGAGCGCTGGAATGGCGCACCTTCCTGCAAAGAAAGGGGCAGCGCCACCTTGCCACAGCTCATTGGCTCGGAGACAACGCTTGCACGAACGGGATCCAATATGGACATGCAATTAAAGTAAATACAAAGTTATGCTGCAAGCCATCAGCTTTCGCTGATTTCGCTGGTTATTGTCTGCGGTGCACTGTTCTAATATCTACTAAACTATCCAGGATGGCTAGCAGATAACACAGCGAAGCCGCATTGGTCAACGACCGGAAGTCAGAATGGTCTTAGCCCAATGTGTTTAGTAGAATAACATTTTGCGGTTAAAGCACAATGGGGTAAACAGCGTGAGTTATGTCGTGCTGCACCAACTGCTGTGAAAATTACTATCGCTGTATTTTAGCGCCAACACACACTTTTTTTTTTTGAGCGAAAGCTTTACTTCTTCCATGCCAAACCTGAAGGTCAAATGATTCCGACATTTGACCTCTAATCTGAGGGATCGCCGGGGGTGTGGCTCTGACGTCATACTGCGTGATTTGAAACAGCTGCGCCGCTCGTTCGCCCCCGCCGCGCCGACCGCTCGCATCGCCAGCTGTACCACGTGAATAACCACGTGACTTGTCCGTCGCCTCGCCGCTTCTGCACCCAGCCGCACCCAGCTTGCGGTAGCCCACCCACACCAACCCAGCTTTCCCACTCCCACCTTTCGCCCAGCATAGCTAGGTTTAGCAAGGTTGAACCCCAGCAATTTTTTTTTGTTTTACAGAAATCTGTCAAGCTGAGGAAATCGGGACAAACGCTGTTAACGCATGACTGCCACGAATTAAAGAAAAGTATTAACGAATGACTGCCACCATGTGCCACGGGGTGACGAATACTGAGAATCACTGCAGAAATTTTGAATGTTCAGTACAGTCTATATATTACCTGTGACTGCCAGAACTAGTCGCTTTGAGTGTGCAAGAAACATTTTATCCGTGAAATTTTGCAGCGAGGAGGAAGAGTCGAGCTTGATAATCACCATGTTTGCGCAGAATCTTGCCGCACTCTTCAGTTTTTCTCAAAATTACAAGCTGAAAATATTCCTTGATACGCGGTGTTCGCCACAGGTGGCGAGCAGATGACGCTCCACTGTTAACAGAAGGGAGTAAAAACAGAGTAAGATTTCCTTTTTCCTTTTATAAGACAGTGCGCTAGAGAAACCCTTACTCTCTTTTTACTCCCATATATTCGTGCCTAAGGCATAGTTACTGATGTCCAGGAATGATGGGCGTGTGACCTCTCGCTTTATTTGCCTCCCCAACTTCGAGTAATCAACGTCTGCTCCTGTTCCTCGAAGATACATCAATAAACGGCGCAGACACAGCTGAAGCCGGTCGCCCAGCTATCTTGAATAGTTAATACCGCACTGCTGGAGTGAAGGCAGTGCTGGCATCATGCATTAGCCGAATATCTATCTCCGTTAGCCTATACACAGCGCCGGCCCGCATACCTAATCGAGCTGTATACATGCTTTGCGCTGCTACAGGTTACACGAGGCTCCCGAAGCGCCAGGACGTAGGCTAGTAGGGTAAGTCCAGGAAGGCACTCGGGGCGTCTGTGCTCAGCCTACGTGCCTGCGCTTCGCATCATGATTTAGGAAGCACCAGATTAGACCTTCAATGCTTGGGGGCAAATTAAAAGTGAAGGATGAACCTGCAGGTCGAAGAAAAATGACGGTAGATTTGCTTAATTGGGCCAAATGCAAATTAGGTGCGCCAGCACTGTGTGGTCAGCTTTGCATTGTTTATCGTGGTCATACTTTGTTATTCATGATATCACTGTGCAATTAAACCGGTATATCAAGTGCATTCTGTCTGTTGTCTGTGTTTGCAGGACATGGATGAGGCATAGTAGATGCATTACAAAATGTTTACTAACGCGAAAGCATTACTTGGTTATGTCGGCGAGGTCGTGTCCGCAAAATGTGTCGGCAGCCATTGTGTCATTCTCAGAACAGTTATGATGAAACGAGTGATTGTAATCGATATAGGATGATGTGAGGATGATGTGCGACGAAATTTGGTGTCGATAGGATGAATAGTTAATTAAAGGCAAAAACCTCGAAAAACCTTCGAAATAGCGCGGACGTCGATAGAGTGAGTGGACCGGAAAACAATCGTGGACAGCAAAATAGTTGAAAAGTAGGCAAAGGTATGGAAATAAAGTTTGACATAGACTGAAATGTGTTAGATTAGCGATTATTAATCGAACGAAAAGTTTGATTGACATACAATAATTAGTTAATTATTTACAAGCAAAAGTCGTTGGACAGCCAATGGGCTGTACGGGGATATAGCAGGTGGACCAAAAAGCAGCAATGGGCGCCAAATTTGAAAAAAACAAATTGTGCGATTAAGCTTAAAGGGGGTTTAATTGCAGTAATTGCTCGAACCTTCTTCTGAAATCCTCCTTAGAGGAAAAAGAGAAGCAAAGAGAGGCGGGGAGTTATCCTCAAAACACATGCTTTCACTTTCCTCAGGCGGCTGCGTTTTTATGGAGGAAAAACGGCAAGGCGCCCGTGTGCTGTGCGATGTCACTGCACGTTAAAGATTCCCAGGTGGCCGAAATTATTCCGGAGCCCTCCACTACGGCACCTCATTCTTCCTTTCTTCTTTCACTCCCTCCTTTATCGCTTCCCTTACGGCGCGGTTCAGGTGTCCAACGATATATGAGACAGATACTGCGCCATTTTCCTTTCCCCAAAAACCAATTATTATTATTATTCGCTTTCCACCACGTAAACACACTTAAGTGCTCTCATAAATTTTAGTCATTCCACTCATGCATATGAGTCACGGCTCCCCTTTGGCAGAATATTCGGCGTCATCGGCGGCGCAGTTGTGAGCGGTAAAGGTTACCTGCCACTTAAGTCACGTGACCTTGTGACGTCATCGCAACCAGCTCATCGTGGCAGGTTAGAAACACCTGCCAACTTAGTAGTAACCATATTCTCTGGTGTAGCCCAGCGCAAATTAGGCACGGCAACCTATATATGCTAACCTGACCAGGTTGCCAGCAACCCAGCGGACAGATTGATTGAGGCTTCAGAACGCATTATGGGTTTTTCTCTGAGTGCTGGCTTAATTGCTAGTGCACTGAAAGCCAAATAAAAAGAGCAGGAGGATGCTAAGATGTGAGACCCTTCTGAGAGATGGGGAAAAAGCGAATATCCATCTATTTTATGCACAAAATTTTAATCTCGGATGTGTTGTGTGCTTTTCATGAAACAATAATAAGGAGATTTGGCAAAATGACCGCCGAATTGAACACTTTTCCAGAAGTAATGAAAGTAGTATAAAACGCTGGAGAAGATACCGAGAATGAGAGAAAGAACTAGCTGAGATGCTCTTATAGCAAACTAACTGTGATCCTTGTTTCTGTGTGAGTAACACGACTCTACACAAACAAAGCCATTACTCAGACATTGGTGAACCAGATATAAATTAAACAACTGCTATTTTGATGCAGACAGGCGCGTTTAAGGACTATCGCAGTGCGCTACGAAGCATTGGATTTGTTTTTATGACATCCAAGACTTATTACTGGCCATACCATCTTTTCGAACTGGACAATTGCTCTGGCAACCGCTACCTTTAGAGTACGAGCATCTGGATACAATGCGATAAGAATTGTGGCTAGCCTCGTGACTTTCTTCCTACGCTTTCAGAAAACAATGAGAATGTGCGCAAAAAAAATGCACGAACCTCATTTCTACGTGCGTGCAAAACAGGTTTTGAAAAGGAGGCATATTTCAGCGCGCTTCTCTGCCCCCCTCCCCCTCGCCCCTCCACTTTTCCGGCAGAAAATGAAAGCAAAAATAAGCTGTCCCTGGTTGTGGCTGCCGTAGGGCTTGGTTGTATCCTTCAGAACCGCCAGAAAAACGAGTTGGCGACCATTTGTTTTACTGGGGGCACGGTGCGCATAGGGCAGTACACCATGGCTTGTTACCGTCGTCATGGCTGGAGACTGTTCACTTTTATGACCTCAATCTTTTGTACGGGTTACGGCCAGTTTCATCGAATTCATGGCAATGAAATACTCCGTCACTATACGGATGATTCGCTTTTATTACCCGAAGTTTCAGTAATGCAAAGGAAGAAGTCGGTCGTCGGCACGCGAGACAGCTTTGTATTACACTCGGATGAGATATGACGCTCAACTGTGCTGGCATTTTGCAGAAACCATATGCCCAACATTTAATCTTTGATTATATATTCTCGGTAGTTAGGTTTTCACAAGAAAACTTGACGTAAATAATTTAGAGCGTTTAGACATTGCCTGCACGGTGCTTGGAATACTGCGACAAAGGGGCAAGACAGTGAAACCGTAACTCATAGTGTGGTTTCTGGCCTGCACGATAGGCTGTGATTTTACTGAACGCTGTGGCTGTGCTTAGAGACTTTAATTTCCTGCAACTGTCTTTTCTCCTTCATCTTTTTCTCCCCTCACCCCTTTCCCCCAGTGCAGGTTAGCAAACCGGCTATTCTTCTGGTTAACCTCCTCCTCCTCCTCCTCCTCCTCCTCCTCCTCCTCCTCCTCCTCCTCCTCCTCCTCCTCCTTTTCATAGTGCGGTGAAACAGAGGAGATCTGCGCTAGACTCTCCTACTATCTGCACGTGGTAGCGATTGTGGCTCGGCTCGAGCCAGTGGGCAGGCCTGTGCACTTTCCTTTTCTTTCTTCCTGGCAACAGACAGACAGACAGACAGACAGACAGACAGACAGACAGACAGACAGACAGACAGACAGACAGACAGACAGACAGACAGACAGACAGACAGACAGACAGACAGACAGACAGACAGACAGACAGACAGACAGACAGACAGACAGACAGACAGACAGACAGACAGACAGACAGACAGACAGACAGACAGACAGACAGACAGACAGACAGACAGACAGACAGACAGACAGACAGACAGACAGACAGACAGACAGACAGACAGACAGACAGACAGACAGACAGACAGACAGACAGACAGACAGACAGACAGACAGACAGACAGACAGACAGACAGACAGACAGACAGACAGACAGACAGAATAGTACTATGTAAGGGCTAATATATCTGCCCTTAAACAAATGAAAAATGGTGCAAATATTTCATGAGAAAGCTATGAAACGTCCAGGAAAGTCACTAAACGATGCAGTTGCTGTAAAGATGACTTCATTCTAAAAAACAATTGCCTTGCTCTGAAAGAAGGGTGAGAAATCACAGAGGTCTACAAATTGACGTCAATGGCGACTGTGTGAATTCGGTCACGCGCCATGTCACCAGCCAATGAGAGAGCTGTGCGATTCGTGAGACGTTCAAAACAGGACCCGCCGCGGTTGCTCAGTGGTTAGGGCACTCGACTACTGATCCGGAGTTCCCGGGTTCGAACCCGACCGTGGCGGCTGCGTTTTTATGGAGGAAAAACGCTAAGGCGCCCGTGTGCTGTGCTATGTCAGTGCACGTTCAAGATCCCCAGGTGGTCGAAATTATTCCGGAGCCCTCCACTACGGAACCTCTTCTTCCTTTCTTCTTTCACTCTCTCCTTTATCCCTTCCCTTACGGCGTGGTTCAGGTGTCCAACGATATATGAGACAGATACTGCGCCATTTCCTTTCCCCAAAAACCAATTATTATTATTATTATTATTATTATTATTATTAAAACAGGCGTTCCAGCCAGGTTATGTTTTTGGGGGGAGCTGTAGGAGAACAAAAAAAAAATTTGAAAACATCGAATGCTTAATTTTTGATGGAGAAAAAGCTAATAAATTTTGTTTGTTTGTTCATTAAACAATATTTACTTATTTCTTGCGCCGTATCGTGACACTAGTTTCAGCTTTGCCTGTAATCTGGATCGTGTTTGTGTAAAAGGCTGATGACCATGCGTAAGGGCTTTAATCTGCGATGTCAATCATCGTTCATGTGATCCATGGTAAAGGATCATGTTAGCTATCTAACTTATGATGTCATCTCATGCGGACGCGAGCACAGAACTGTGGAGAGGGATATGGCTGACTGTAACAGCTGATTTCGCAAAATAATGAAAACGCGCCTCGACTGAAGCAATCCTGGATGTGTATGCATCGCCACGTGAAGGGCGATTTCCAGATACCATTTTTACACCGTCTAAAGTCATCCCTGAAGTTCAGCTTCTCCGCAATGTGTTTAGCGGGGAAGCAAGTTCCGGCGGCAACATTTCCACTCATTGTTCCAATGCAATGAGATCAAAAAAGCAACAGCTCTCTCTTTCAAAACAATGCTTCCGCCAAACTCTTCCAAGAAAAGGCAAAGGCCGCTTGCCAAATAAATTATGAGCGATTTATGAAAGGACTAGAACCCAGTGTCGAATTGGCCCCCGAATGACGAAGTAAGGGTAACTCTCTCCTTTCCACCAAATAACTTTTGTAGTTGCTCCCTATTCCACGGACGAATCCCGTTTTCTAGGATATACTTTGCTTCTGGATCGGTCAGCAAGGTTGAGGAGGAAAACTGCTTATGCCAAGAGATGTCCAGATTTCACAGGATTCGCCTTCGTGCCACCATCTTCTATAGCTCCTCTTAGTGGCTTTTCTTGGATTCCGCTGTGTACATCTTCTTATATAAGAAATGTTTCTCTCATCTGTACTATTTGTGGCGCCCAATAGGCACCAGGAAGAGTCAGGAGACTGGCTTATAAATCCAGCCCGCATTTCTTTCGGATTCGCGGAGCCAAGACAGTTTACAAAATACTCACCCAGCAGATCCTATGATCCCAGATTTCTTGAAATCAGTGAGCGCGTTACCCGAGTAAAAGTATGGTATAATGTAACTGGCATTTTTTTTCCACAGATGGTGCACCAACTGTAAATCGAAAACAATCCTGTTAGCATCATATGTCGGGTGTTTTTCCACCTTTTGTATATGTGCCTCAAATAGAGGTGGGAAAACAATTTGCATGAGCAGCCCGTCTTCAGTGTCGATTTTATTTCATAACTTGAATGTAGCGAAAGTCCTGAAGTAAGTATTAAAAGCTAGAGTGAAATAAACAGACACTCTGGCATTACTTGGTTAGCATGCTGCTTCTCAAATTATCTAATGCTATCACTCCTGTACGAAAAAGCAGAAGTGCTCTATTGGATTGGACATCGATGATTTTTCTGTTTTTCTAAGCACAGGCACATTACTTTTGGTGCTGATTATTCTTGTCTAAAGCCACAGAACAGCTATATTAATAACACTACTACTATTACTGTTTTTGCATAATAATAATAATAATTGGTTTTTGGGGAAAGGAAATGGCGCAGTATCTGTCTCATTATCGTTGGACACCTGAACCGCGCCGTAAGGTAAGGGACAAGGGAGGGAGTGAGAGAAGAAAGGAAGAAGGAGGTGCCGTAGTCGACCATCTGGGGACCATCGGGGATTTCGACCATCTGGGGATCTTTAACGTGCACTGAAATCGCACAGCACGCGGGCACCTTAGCGTTTTTCCTCCATAAAAACGCAGCCGCCGCGGTTGGGTTCGAACCCGGGAACTCCGGATCAGTAGTCGAGCGCCCTAACCACTGAGCCACCGCGGTGGGTTCTTTTTGCATGCAAGTAGTAGAAATTAGATGCGCTAACCACTGTCGGCTTAGCAGCCCCAGCGCTCACAGTGTGCGGCCGTTCTTTTTTTCACAGCGACAGCTACACATTGCACAAGTACTGTCACTGACGGTGCGTAACCCCGTTTCGAGATCTTGTGACAACCCCCTTCACGTGCTTCGCGCTATCTTCGTTTCTTGTAGCGATAGCTACATTACGGTAGCATTTCGAGCCTTCAGCGTGGTGGTGGCACGTGACCGTGGCGGCGCAGCCACGGTGTCGCCACCGCCACGTGGTTGGTCAAGTGACCAGCCACGCGGTGAGGAGCAGCTGCTGCTGCCTGCGGCGCGGCGCGCCGGTGAAACCGAGCTGCCACAGCTGTGCGCATGAGTAAAACACGTTTTTGGGCAAGTTGGTAACATTCTTGATTCATATTGCAGCGAAGAAGCACACACACACAGAGAAGGAACAGGCAAAAAACACGGACGAACGCTGCACTCACAACTGGTTTACTGCGGAAAGAATTCAAGCTTAAAATGGCTCACGCATCTGCGCACTACAGAAAGAAAACCACAACAAACACGTGCCACGAAATAACATCTTATCGTATTGCCGCGAAAAGGTTGAATTCCGAAGCGTACAAAAAAACGGATGCATCACTAATGCAGCAATCTGCTTTTTCCTTTATGTGAAAGGCCTCCAGGAGTTCACGTGCCGTTTTATACTTGCTTCTGCCTAGGATTCGAACACTATCGAAACGTGGCGAACATGTCACGCATGACTGGCAGTGCCTAACCAAGTGCACATTCTCTTTGTTCTTTAAATTTCTTTGGTGCTCCCCTAGCCGGTCGTTAATACATCGCCCCGTTTGACCGATGTACACTTTTCCACAAGAAAGTGGCAGCTCGTATACCACCTCAGAAGCGCATTGCACATAGGGCGTAGTGTGCTTTTTTCCACACCCGTTTCTCCTTGTTTCGCTTCCGGAAATACGAGGGCACAACTTTGACAGCTTCACCGGCGCCGAAAAAACGAGCGGCACCCCATACCTGTTCGCTACCTTCTTCATGTTATGCGACACCTTGTGTAGGTAGGGGGCAACTTCCGGTCGCAGGTTCATGTTCCTTTCTTTCTTCTTGGAGTTCTCTGTGCGTGCCTTCACTTTTTTCAGGCAAGCTTCTGCAACAGAAGTCACGACCGACAAGGGGTAGCCCGCTGACAAAATTCTAGCCAATTGGTTCTGAAAGCTAGACTGCATCTCATGGACGCCCGATTTCTCAAGCGCGGAATCCAGACACAAACTAACTATGCCTCTTTTTATGACCTTCGAATGAGTAGAGTCGTAAGGCAAGAGTTGCTTCTGAACACGAGGGGCGTACATCCAACAAGTATGACCTCTGCCCAACTTCACTCGAATATCTAGAAACTGAAGTTCGTCGTTATCCGGTGTCTCGAAAGTAAATGTTAGTCCCTTTCCATACTTCCTAAAAGCATCTAAAATCTTGTTAACAATAGCGCAGTAGTGTAAAGGGCTCTGCTTGTCCAAAAATATTAAAAAATCATCAACATATCGGTACACTTTGATGACCTCGTCCGAGTTAAAAACAGTGCTTAAAACCTGGTCAATGCTGGCTAAAAAAATGTCACTTAAAATGGGTGCAACGCAAGATCCAATGCAAATGCCTTTCGTCTGTAAATAGAGGTGATCTTGCGTTGCACCCATTTTAAGTGACATTTTTTTAGCCAGCATTGACCAGGTTTTAAGCACTGTTTTTAACTCGGACGAGGTCATCAAAGTGTACCGATATGTTGATGATTTTTTAATATTTTTGGACAAGCAGAGCCCTTTACACTACTGCGCTATTGTTAACAAGATTTTAGATGCTTTTAGGAAGTATGGAAAGGGACTAACATTTACTTTCGAGACACCGGATAACGACGAACTTCAGTTTCTAGATATTCGAGTGAAGTTGGGCAGAGGTCATACTTGTTGGATGTACGCCCCTCGTGTTCAGAAGCAACTCTTGCCTTACGACTCTACTCATTCGAAGGTCATAAAAAGAGGCATAGTTAGTTTGTGTCTGGATTCGGCGCTTGAGAAATCGGGCGTCCATGAGATGCAGTCTAGCTTTCAGAACCAATTGGCTAGAATTTTGTCAGCGGGCTACCCCTTGTCGGTCGTGACTTCTGTTGCAGAAGCTTGCCTGAAAAAAGTGAAGGCACGCACAGAGAACTCCAAGAAGAAAGAAAGGAACATGAACCTGCGACCGGAAGTTGCCCCCTACCTACACAAGGTGTCGCATAACATGAAGAAGGTAGCGAACAGGTATGGGGTGCCGCTCGTTTTTTCGGCGCCGGTGAAGCTGTCAAAGTTGTGCCCTCGTATTTCCGGAAGCGAAACAAGGAGAAACGGGTGTGGAAAAAAGCACACTACGCCCTATGTGCAATGCGCTTCTGAGGTGGTATACGAGCTGCCACTTTCTTGTGGAAAAGTGTACATCGGTCAAACGGGGCGATGTATTAACGACCGGCTAGGGGAGCACCAAAGAAATTTAAAGAACAAAGAGAATGTGCACTTGGTTAGGCACTGCCAGTCATGCGTGACATGTTCGCCACGTTTCGATAGTGTTCGAATCCTAGGCAGAAGCAAGTATAAAACGGCACGTGAACTCCTGGAGGCCTTTCACATAAAGGAAAAAGCAGATTGCTGCATTAGTGATGCATCCGTTTTTTTGTACGCTTCGGAATTCAACCTTTTCGCGGCAATACGATAAGATGTTATTTCGTGGCACGTGTTTGTTGTGGTTTTCTTTCTGTAGTGCGCAGATGCGTGAGCCATTTTAAGCTTGAATTCTTTCCGCAGTAAACCAGTTGTGAGTGCAGCGTTCGTCCGTGTTTTTTGCCTGTTCCTTCTCTGTGTGTGTGTGCTTCTTCGCTGCAATATGAATCAAGCTGTGCGCATGCGTCGTGTCAAGTGCGTCGAAGATAAAGAAGGAACGCCCGGCGAAACGGAGCGGGGAAAGACCGACTTTGCAACTCAACTGAGCAAGTTCCACTCTGCCAGCTGTAGCTATTGCGGAACTCCAGGTTTAACCAGAGCTAAACCACCGCCAATTTTTTAGGCAGGCCGCGAGCTCACTCTTGATCACGTGACCACCCCGCGCACGGGCGCACTAAAGACAAGGGCATGCGGCTCGCTCACGCCACCTTGCTTATGCCTCGTGCTTCGTGAAACCTTTTGTTTTTCATCGGGGAATACAAGCGGTCATACGACGTCGTGAAACGCTTCGAAAGGCCTAGCTGTTGGACGTTGCTCGTAGCCCACAGGCGGCAGTCGGCAAACATCCAGTGGGTTGTAAAAGACCGCCCTGACAGCGTTCCTCAGAAATTTGAGATATTCAAAATAGAAGGTTTGTTGTCACAAGCTGGATCATTTAAATTTCTTAAAGAATTAGCCAATATTGTCACGGGATAAATAGGCTCTACCCCACAGACCATTCGGGACACAGAACGCTCGGGGAAGTGCCCTACCGGTGGCAGTTCTTCCTGTTCTTTGCGCCTTGCGCCCCCTGGCGCCTCGTCTTCGCGTTTCGTACGGCGCGCCACCATTGTATTTAGCCGTTACAATATGCTCTAGCCCCAAAGGAACAATTCTCGTCAGTAACTTCGCAGTCTGAAGCATGATTTTGTGTTATGTAGAACATTATGAAGAACGGGTGCTCTCCGCTATTCTCCAGAACTAGAGTTTTGTTCCATCGCCGGAGTCGAGTGACGAGGGAGATAATAGAAGCTTTTCATTTAACGAAACGAAATAATTGTTGTGTTAGCGAACCGTCGGTTAGCCCTTCTGAAAGGCAGAAAAAATTTTTAGCTTATCGAGTGAAAATTTAGTGTTAATTATTTCTCGCCGGAAGGTTGTCACGTTGCGGTTGTTTGTATTGGATTGTTATCGTTTTTTTACATACCTTTTAACCAATGAATAAGAACTATTCAGTCGAGGGTATTCCACAATTTAGAGTGGCTCTGATGCACTTAAGAAAAGGTATTTTATATCGAAGCACCATGTTTAATTTGACAATAAGGAATCCAGCTTACCTTCAAGACAGAGTGAATAAAATGTCATCCGCTGTCATGTAAAAGTATCGTTTCTTCTAAAGAATCTATGGTGTAAAAGTTCTATGCATTTGGGATGATGCACGGAGCCGTCATGTTGCCCTGGTAGTGGTGCTGATTTTACGCTGACCTTTCCTGCAAAACTGTAAAACAAACGCTGGTGAGTGCTCTTGTGGAAATTAATTTCTCACGAATATTCGGTTCCTTCCAAATTTTCAGTAAATAAAATTCGGTGCCGCCGCACTGGCTCAGTGGTCATGGCGCTCGGCTGTTGACCCGAAAGACGCGGTTCGATCCCGGCCGCCGCGGTCGAATTTTGATGGAGGAGAAATTCTAGAGGCCCGTGTACTGTGCGATGTCAGTGCTCGTTAACGAACCCCAGGCGGTCGTAATTTCCGGAGCCCTTCACTACGGCGTCCCCATACTTTGACTCGCTTTGGGACGTTATGCCTCCACAAACCAAACCAAAATTCAGATTGTTTTCGAAAATTTCGATCTCTCGAATACCAGTACAGAAATTGTAATATAAAAAAGGTGTTTTCTTCTCATGTGAGTATTCCCACTGTGGTTTGTGTGCAGTTTCATTGGAAATAGAACTGAATCGACTGTTATCGTTCCTCTGCTCCTCAGCGTTGCCAATCCTTGTTAACATCGGTCATTTAGCTTTACATTTATTCCATTCACTTTCTCCATTCTTTTAAATTTGCGCCTTTGTTGATCGACCTCTCAAAAATTACGTTAAAGAATAATTACTGGGAAGTGCAAAAGAAAGTACATCACCTGTAATCAACCTGCTTCTCTCCTCTTACAAACGTTGTTATTGATTTGCGCGTGTTTTGTTGAGTAAATGCCTTTTTCATCTTCCTCCTTCTCTATGTATTCGCGCTCGTTTGTCACAATGAGCCAACGTCATCAACTAGCCCAACTGTTCAGGTGTTCTTCGACAGTGTTAGGTCAGGTGTGGTGTCTGTAGTGACACTGTTCCCTTTCCTCGTCGGGGTTCCTGGATCGGTGTGTAGTGTCAGACTCAGTTCTTGTATATCCTCCCAAAGCTGTCTTCCCTTATTATATTTTCTATTGTATCCCCACTCCTCATGCATTGCGTTTATATCTCCTACTATGAAGAGGGGGTTTCTTACTACTGCTTTCAGGGCTTTCCTGAATATGGCCCTGAACCTTACTTTTTTTTTGTTTGGGACTTGAGTAGATGTTAAGTAGGAAGAGGCTAGGCTCTTCTTTCCTACCCGTGAGCATTTCTACCAAGACTCCTTCTATGTCCCTGGATTGAATCTCATGTTCGAGAGTCGCTATGTTTCTCTTTACTAGAGTCGTTACTCTCGATTTCTCTCCCCTGAGTCTGACACTACGCACTGATCCAGGAACCCCGACGAGAAAAGGGAACAGTGTCACTGCAGACACCACACCTGACCTAACACTGTCGAAGAACATCAAGGCGGTGTCGTGGGAAAATACAGGGCAAGACCTAGAAGTGACCACTATATAATAGCTACAACAACGACCAAAGGTATCTAGGAAAAACGGCTGAAGCAACCAAAAGTTACAAAATGGGACAAATTCAGGAAGCGAAGGGAAGAGTCTGCCGCTTCTACAATCACGGACCTAGAGGAGTGGACAAATACACTTGAAAGATATGCCACCGAAGCGACGGCAACTCTAGAAGGCCAAGAAGCTCCGTTAGTGGCAGATAGTAAACTTCTGCACATGTGGGAGGCAAAAAGAGGCTTAGAGAACCGACTTAAGAAACAGAGATGGAATCGGACCCTGAAGAGACGAATAGCTAGGCTAAACCGAGAGATTGAAAAGTACGCAATACAGTTGTGCGAAAAAACTGGTGCAGTAAATGCGATGACATGGAGAAGGGAATGAGCCTAGCGAAAACCTGGAACATCCTGAGACACCTGCTAGACCCAAAACAGTCAAAGTCACAGACGAACATTAGTTTGGCCAAAACACGGCACAAATATGAGGGAAGAGATGATAGCTTCATGGAGGAAATCAACCAAACATACATAGGGAACATAGCACGCACTAACCTGTCAGATTATGAGGGACCGGGCAATGAAGAACAGGAAACGCCCATAACGGAGGCGGAAGTGAGAGCGGAGATAATCAAGCTCAAAACTAAATCGGCTCCGGGCCCGGACGGAATAACCAACAAAATCCTAAGAAACCTGGATGATGAGTCGATCACTGCTATAACTAAATACATGCAGCAGGTGTGGGAAAAGGGGAAGCTACCAAAACAATGAAAAGAAGCAAGCATCATTCTTACTCCCTAACCTGGAAAGCCCTTAAAATTGGAGAACCTCAGACCAATCTCCCTCACCTCATGCGTAGGGAAGTTGATGGAGCATGTAATCCAAACGAGGCTAACCAGATACATGGAGGACAAGAAATTATAGCCAAACGAGATGGTCGGATTTAGGCCAGGCCTAAGTACTCAAGACGTTATGTTGAGATTACAACATGACATCATAGACTCTCGGACTAAGGACAGAAAGGCAATCTTGGGATTAGATCTTAAGAAAGCTTTCGACAATGTAAAACATGAGGCGGTCCTGTCGGAACTTCAGGAGATCGGTGTAGGCGGCAAGATATACAACTACATTAAAGACTTCCTGTCAAATAGGACAGCCAAAATAAGATACCAGGACCTGGAGTCAGAAGCAATAGAGCTAGGCAAAAAAAGGTACACCACAGGGATCGGTCCTATCTCCGCTCCTCTTCAACCTAGCCATGAGAGGCCTCCCAGCGAAACTGGGAGGTATCGAGAACTTACACTATAGCATGTATGCGGACGACATAAATGTCTGGATAAACAAAGGCAGCGATGCCGAGATAGAAAACAAACTTCAAACTGCGGCAGACACAGTAGTGGAGTACGCGGCAGGAAGGGGGCTAGCCTGCTCGCCAGAGAAGTCAGAACTCTTAATATACAACCCGAAATCTTTAAGATTAAAAGGAATAGCAATCTTAGCATTATGGTAGGAGGCAAACCGGTGCCTAGGGTTGACAAGATAAGAATTTTAGGCCTTTTTATTCAGGAAAATGGATACAATGATGAAACAATAAGGAAACTGGAAGGATATGCAGCACAAGTAACTGGAATATTCAGAAGAATAGCGCTCAAAGGGAGAGGACTCAAAGAAAGGAGCCTAATAAAATTGGTGCAAGCATACATAATCAGTCGACTCAGCTACGCTACACCATACCTTAACATCCGGGCCCCAGAAAGAGATAAGCTGGACTCAATAATTAGGAGGTGCTACAAACGAGCGTTAGGAATACCCATAAGCACCTCAACGGAAAGACTCCTAGCTATGGGGATACACAACACGTGGAAGGAAACGGCCGAGGCGGTCAGAACAGCTCAGCAGGAAAGACTTAGCCAGACATATACAGGCAGAGCCATTTTAGGCATGGTAGGATTGCAGGCAGCCAGAGGCATGCAGCAAAAACAAGACATCCCCAAGGAGGTCAGGGAACATCTCAGAATAGACCCACGTCCGAGAAACATGCACCCCGCCTTCAACAGTGAGAGGAGGGAAAAGAGAGCCGAAGCCCTCATGAGACGCTTCAACGAAATGAATAAGGAGACGGTAGCATACACGGATGCGGCGAGCGGTATACTAGGAGCAGCTGTAGCCTCAGTGGTGGATGGCAAGGGTACAGCAATATCAGCAGCTACGATACGCAGCCGCAATTCGGAAGTAGCAGAAGAGGTAGCAATAGCGCTTGCTTGCGTGGGAACAGAGGCAAACTATATAATAAGTGACAGTAAAGCAGCCATCTACAATTATGGAAGAGGTAGAGTCGCATCAGAAGCGGTGCGGATTCTAACGGGGAAAAAGATGCATAGAAAAATTATCCTAATATGCGCACCAGCTCATACGTCAGTACCAGGCAATGAAGCGGCGCACCTTCTAGCTCGAGATCTCTACCTCCGAGCAGAAGCGGAACCGCCAGATTGCAAGGAACTCGACGAGCGACTACGAACATACACAGAAATCATAGAGAATTACAGACTGCAGAGAAGAACTGTCCCTCCTCCGGACAAGACGCTCAGAAACAGAGAGGCAGTAACCTGGAGAAGGCTACAGGCCGGAAATTTCATAAACCCGGTATGGGCGTCACACGTCCTACAAGACGAGGACATAGAAGATAAATGTAAAAAATGTGGAGAGAGGGGGACCCTCGACCACATAATTTGGCAGTGTGTGCACTCCTCAGGGGTGAGGGAAGGAATAGATAGTAGAGAAGCCTGGGAAACCCTTCTGGAAAGCGCGGACCCCGCGACCCAGAAGAGAGCCATCCATCTGGCGGCAGAGGCCGCGAAGAGCCAACACCTTTGTCTGCATCTAGTCGCGGTGGCCCTGGCCTCTGCCCCTAGGCCTGCGCGCCAGGGGTAGGGAGTAGAGGGCCTGCATTTCTGATGGAAATAAAAGTTTTTGGAACTGGAACTGGAACTGTTCAGGTGAGTGGTTCTTTTTGTTGCACCAAAAAATACTGTTTTTTTTTTGTCTGAATGGAGGCACAGAGTTTACAGTGGAGATTAACTGCATACGCAACCTGTGAAGCGACAGAACTTCCTAAGGTTGGCTTACCTTCCGTATTAAAGTATTCAATGCTATAATCAAAAAAGTTAACAGAATTTCTCACCCGATGCATAGTATGCAACGCTGAACAGCTCCATTCTTTCACCGAAGCCAAGGAACGACGCTCAGCATTCAGCGTCGTGGCATTACGACCGGGGCCACGCGGTAGTTTCCAGCGCCTTGAACATCATTTATTTCCGCGTTCCTAGCTGCAGACAGGTTCCATGTCATCAGGCCCCCTCACCGCGTCTATGCGCTCCGAGAAACGCGCGCATGCTTCAAAAAATAATGCCTCGCATGAAAGAGGAGCCCGGAAGGTCCACAAGGTATCTTTAACTGTTATTTTCTCCAGTAGAAGCGACGACTTTGAGACACAGGCCCAGGGGCTTTTGGTTGTCGCCCTGTTACTTCTCTCACTCTCTTTCTCGACTCTTCCCCTAACTCCCTCCCCTTGCAGTCTTGATTTTTCGTCTCATCTTGCTTGTTTCGTGTTTTCTGCAAGAAACCCGGATGCGCAGCAACTGGGCGGGCTTACGGTCGCGCTCAATGAAATATTCACGAGGCGTCTTACTCACCGCTCCCTTTTTCTCATCCTTCTCACATCTCTCTGCTCTCTTCGTTCTGTCTTGAACACCGAGCTCGCTCGGTGCTTGCATCTGGGCTGCTGCTGCTGTTCAAGCCACTCGGCGCGTGGCCAAAAGCGCGTGTGCGTTGTTGTCGTGCTCTGTAAGCTGCCAGCGGCACGCCAGCAGGCCTACGATGCTACGTGTGCGAGCTGTGGGCGGCCCTGTATCTCTAACGACGTCTTTGTAGGCCGCAGGGAGTCCTGATATTGACAGGGCTTTATGTCTAGCCGCCGCGCTCTAGGTCACGCGGAGCAATGCGCACGTTTAAGAAACTTTCTGCTCTTTTCACACCTCTTTTACACTCTGTTTTTGTGCTGCTCTCTCAAACACCCCCAACCTCCGCTTCCCCCCACCCCTCCTTCGTCTCTATTCCGCCCGAGGTTTTCACGGAGGAATCTTGAACTTGTTTTTCGCTGGCGTGAACTTTGTTCTTTCTCGTCGTAGGCGTGGCGTAGTGGGCGTTTCCCGACACTGAGTGTCATTTTCAAAAACTTCGTCGATGCTCCTGCTAAGAACGGGGCGATTTCTGTTCACTTCAGTCGGAGATTATGGGTACGAAAGTACATTTAGCTTAATATCTGAATTTTTCTTGTGCGAAATTTAAGTGTCTTCGCATTTTATTGTTTTTTTTTCTTGATCGCGAAGTGTGTTATAGGAGAATGCCAAGTTTTGCTTTCAGATTGCGCAGGGAAGGTCCACGCTATCCCCTTTTACGCCTAGTTAACCCGTGGCCGTCACCAGTCTGTTTTTTTATTACTGATTCGGTATACAGTCAAGGAATTTGAACTCATTTTGTCTCATTGATAATGAAAGCAGAGTTCGCTAACTCAATGATACTTTCTTTGCACCTGTTTCATTTATATCCCATCGTGAGAAGCTCGAGGCAGGTTGAATATTTAGTTCAGTTAAGTCCTGTTCGATACATTGGTTTTTTCAGGGCAGTGCGAAATGCTTGAACTTGAACACTGATGATGAGACAGTGTACACTACAATAAAAAAGAAAGAACAGCTTGTTGTTGTTCGTCCGCGGCCTTTTTATTTTTCAAATTTGAAAAGTTAACAAATGGTTACAACCATTAATCAAAGCTTACAGCCTTTACAATGCACCACGCAAAGTGTGCTGCCATTGCTGCTTGGCATGTTTCTCTCTGTCACAGAACAGCGGTGAATATTTATTGCTTGTTTCCGGTCAAATTTTGTGTCGCGATACTTTGCAAATGAAAAACTAAGGTACTCAGACTGAAAGCACGCCATGAGGCCACTGTTTTTCTCTCTAGCGGCCGGTACAAGTTCCACTCGTCTAGTTTGCAAGCCCGCTCGCTAACAATTTGAGACACGTTTCTTATATACTTATGTACGGCTACTTTATTCGAGCTGTTCAAATTTTTTTGACGTTCAACTGCTACTTTGAACGCACAAGGCTGATCCTTTACTGCACTAAGAGCTCAGAAGCTTATCCTTAAAAGAGAGATTATTATCCCCGGTGGATAAAAAAGAAAAGTCTGGTTCTCTGGGTTCGTATCAGTATGTTCTTCGTGATGAACTTCCACTTCCTCCATTTCGTGGCAAAATTCGCAAAAGCTTGGCTATTGTCTCGTTCCTTATATCTTGATTGGTCAACGCGTTTACTGACACTAACGACTGCTCGGCTGTAGTACTGTTGGCTGCTTTTATTGGCGAGCGTACGGGCGTCGACCTCTCCACAACTGACCTTCCATAGGAGGACGAGTGGGAAGCGTTGTAAATTTGCACCCGAATCTTGAAAGAATTTCTTTATACCTTCATTAAATTGCCTTTTTGCCATTACTGACAACTATCGCCGGCGGCGTTAAGGTGATGATCATAGGAAAAAGAACATTATGGGCTATCTGCGCAGTGAAGCGGTGATAGCGAATTATGAAGAGTAAACAAAAAATGGCGGTGGTTCAGCTGTGGTTAAACCTGGATTGACGCGATAGCACCAGCTGGCAGGGTGGAACTTGCTCAGTCGAATTTCAAAGTCAGTCCTTGGCCGCTCCGTTTCGCTGGGCGTTCCTTCTTCATCTTCGTCCCACTTGACACGGCACATGCGCACAGCTGTTGCAGCTCGGTTTCGCCGGCGCGTCGCCAGCAGCAGCAGCTGCTCCGCACCACGTGCCTGGTCACGTGACTAAGTGATCAGCCATGGCGCCACGCCGCCGGCAGCTGTCTCCGCACCACGTGAACAACCACGTGACAGCGTGGCGGTGGTGGTGGTGAAAATCCTTTATTGAATGAAAGAGGTGAGGCTCTTTAAAGAGCCCCGCAATGGGTGGAGTCCTTATTCCGGGACCCCATTGGTCGAAGCCGCCAGCTTAGCCCTCTTGACAAAAGCCTCCTTTTGGGCGCAGCCACGCTGAAGGCTCGAAATGCTACCGTAATGTAGCTATCGCTACAAAATTGCAGCTGATTTAGCTTACTTGGCCAAATGCGAAGTATTTGTGCTAGCACGTCGCGTTTCGTTGAGCGTTCAGTTCGAGGCTAGGTCTTCAGAGTCATGCTTTAGTCAAATATCGGCGAAATCGGCAATTGGGGGCCTTAGTGGAAGCGCACTATAAATTTCGGAACCGTTTAACGCACCTTAATAGGGCACTGTGACGGCGGTGTGTTCTGGATCCTTAGCACGCAGATGGAAGTTGATGAAGAGGACGGGATGCAGTGAACAGCGCCAGAGAGTAGCATTTAAACACAAGAAGTAAATGATTGTGACGATAGCATAATGTTTGAAAAGAAAAGCGGTGATAGCGTAGCGCTTTTGTGCAGTGGCCTGCGAAGCAGATCTGTTCGCACCGCCGCGAGTTCGAAACCTAGGCGCGATGCACTCGTGGCCATATTTATTTTATTTGCGTAGGTCTAACTGGCTTCAGAAAAAGAGTGAATTGGTTTTTTTCGAGATTGCAAGTCTTAGTACTTAAGTACTAAAGAGTCTCGCAAGAAATTGTTAAAAGGTACGGTCCCTGGCTATTTCGGCGCGGTACGTTTCCTAAACATGGCGCAGTTAACGAACAACAGTGGCGTGAAAGATTTTATAGAACACTTTAGTACCCGTTCCGCAGAATAGTCATCGTACCTACTGACGGTTCAAAAGAAACTGCTTTAATTGGCATTGTCAATCATAGCAGGTTACGCGATTAAAATTTAGTTTCACTTTGGCACATTGCAACTTCAGAAACGATTAGGAGAAGCGCCGTATTGACACTCAGTGCTCGCCCTTCAATTGGAAAAATACTAAAATGCTAAGTCCATCCTCTGAGGCTGAGGAAAATTACACGCTGATGATGAGTACTGTGATCATCCCCGTACCCGTGTGTCAGTTTTGTTTTAAGTTATCTTGTTCCTGTGTAAAAATACACCAAATTGTCTATAGACGCACTCCATGGCGAACCCTTACAGCTCGATGCCCTAGAGCAAATCATCAAGTGCTAACTTGTGAAAGTCTAACAATATTGTTAACGGTAGGGTTAGTGTTGTTTTAAATTTTACATACCTGAATAGGAAAGGGCCAATACCACATAATTTGACCCGAATGAATTGATACCCTTCATTTGACTACCCTGGATCATACCCAGCAATTCTGGACAAAAGCATTTTTCAGCGGAAAGCCGTTCATGAACACAATTTTTTCATATAAGATTTCACTGACAATAAATATATCCGCGGATCCTCCGGCGACAGTCCTGTATTTTTTTACATTTACGTTTTTTGCTATCATTAAATGGGTTCTCTATTGACCCGCGGAGAAAGAGGAAGAAAAAGAGAGAGCTGAAGGACGCTGCTAGGCTTCCTGCTTCCATCCTGCTTCGACCGGTTTCTCTTTGAATAAACCCCCGTGCGTGCAAAGCACGTAACAGGTTGGTGAGAGGTGCCGGGTATCGACCACGGAGCATTCCATCTACCGAAGGAGCCGTAGACTCGCAGGCTTCCCACCACTGCCATCGGACATGCCTGGAGACGACAATGCTGAGCAACCCGGGCTATCCACAGCGAACACCTGGCCACATTATCGAGAGCCCCGCACATTTTTTGGAAAACCTGAAGAGGACGTTGACGAGTGGCTGAAACACTACGAGCGGGTGAGCAAACACAATCGATGGAACGCTGCTACTACACTGGCTAACGTTGTGTTTTTCCTTGCCGCCACTGCCCTTGACTGGTTCGACAATCATGAGGATACACTGAGTTCATGGGCTACCTTTACGACCGAGATAAAGAAATATTTTGGGGATGAATCGGCAAAGAAGAAGCGTGCGGAACAGACATTGCTTCACCGCGCGCAAGTACCCGGAGAAACTTGCACGGCATACATCGAAGCCATCTTAAAGTTATGCAAGCTAGTTAACTCCAGAATGCTTGAAAAAGACAAAG
Source organism: Amblyomma americanum (assembly GCF_052857255.1). Taxonomy (NCBI): domain Eukaryota; kingdom Metazoa; phylum Arthropoda; class Arachnida; order Ixodida; family Ixodidae; genus Amblyomma; species Amblyomma americanum. The sequence continues at coordinate 130,531,286 of NC_135499.1, forward strand.
TCGGCCACCTTCTAAAAGGAATTGCGGAAGATGTTTACAATTTCCTGATTAGCAAAGAGAGCCTGAGCACCGCCGCTGACGTTATAGAACATTGCAGAACATTTGAAGCTCTTAAGCTGCGTCGAATCATCCCTAAATTCGGAAGATTGGCCAATGTCACCTCTATAGCCAGTGTTGAAGCCAGTTCTCCAAATTCTATGGCTGATATGATTCGAGAGATTGTGCGCGAGGAATTGTCCAGATCCCGGGATACCTTCTGCCACACACAATATCTGCGGCACAGTTCTGCACCGGAGGAAGATGTTGCCGCCCTGTCGACTCCGTGGGCTCCCCCCAACGCCACTTTGCCCATGGACGATCGGAACATTGCCCAACGTTATCGCCACCAGCCGACAGAAAGGAGGCCCACCTACCCAGAAGACGTGGTTCGTCAGCAGCGAGATCCTGGCTTCAGCCAACGTCGCGACTTTGTTCGCCAGGACTCTTATGGCGGTCGCTGGCGCTCTCAACCTTTGTGCTACCGGTGTGGCATTGCAGGGCATATCGCTAGATATTGCCGCCGTCGTTTCCCAACTTCTCAAGACTGCCAACCCCCGGCGAATACTTACGGGCAACTGCACACCGCGCAGCAGAGACCCCCAACGTCCGCTTGGGACCCGTACCGTCCGAGCAATTTGCGGAGTTCATCACCCGCATCTGACCGCAGTGTGACGCCGCCACCTCAGCGCCAACGGCGGTCACCTTCTCCTCGACGTCGTGCATCCCCTCCGCCTCCGGGAAACTAGGAGGCGCGGCCGATGGAGGTGAGGCCGCCGGCGAGTCGATGACGTCCAATCTACCTCTGCCCGTGTTTATGTTGAAGAACAAACTGGAAGTGTTTATTGATGGTGTGAAAACAATGGCTCTTGTGGACACTGGTGCTACCGTATCCGTTATGAGTTTGAGGTTTAAGAATCGTTTAGGTAGGAAAGTGATGCTTAGTGGTGACCGTGCAGCGTTATTCCGTGGTGTCGGTGGTGAACCTTTGGTTCCACTTGGTGTGTGTGCTTCGGATGTTGTTATTGGTGGTCTAACGTTTAGAACAGAATTCGCAGTGCTACCACGGTCAACGCATGATGTGATTCTTGGGATTGATTTTCTGCAAGAGTGTGGTGCAACTTTAGACTGTCGTACGGGAGAAGTTGCTTTGAATTCTTCGTTACTTTCAGCTCTTGTGGATAACTCGACACCGGATTTTGGAGCATTTGCGGTGGAAGAAGATACTATTGTACCAGCTTTCTCTGCAGCATTCGTGCGGGTTTCCTCTATTCACAATCAGTGCGAATCTTTTGAAGCTGTGGTAGAGCCTACGACACTCGCCTGCTCTAAGAAGAGTATCGTCGTGCCTCGTTGCGTCGTTCCCGTGGTGAGAGGCCGTACCGAGCTGTGGACAGTGAACCACTCTGAAGAGCCAGCTGTGTTGCCCCGGGGCCTCAAACTCGCCCGTTTCGAGGAAGGTGTGTCAGGTTTCGTCGCGGCGTTAACCAACTCTGTCAGTGAGCAGCACGTGAAAAGAGATATGGAGACCCAAGTTAAGGCTATGATTAATCAGGCTCTTTCCCCAACCGAGCGTCGCACTCTAGTGGAACTCCTTCTGAAACACGTGTTCGTGTTCGACTTTGCCAAAGACGATTCAACACCACCGCCTACCAGTCGTATTCATCACACGATCAACACCGGCTCCGCACCTCCTATACGCCAGAAGCCCTATCGAGTCTCAGCCACTGAACGTAAGTTAATAGATGACCAAGTTCAAGAGATGCTAAAGCGAGGCATAATTCGAGAATCCTCCAGTCCTTGGGCGGCTCCAGTTATCCTTGTTAAGAAAAAAGATGGCACATGGAGGTTCTGTGTTGACTACCGTCGCTTAAATACGGCCACGAAGAAGGACGTCTACCCGCTTCCACGTATAGATGACGCAATTGATTGTCTGCACTCCGCTTCATACTTTTCTTCTATTGATTTGAGATCCGGCTACTGGCAAATCCCCGTGCACGCTGCAGATAGGGAAAAAACGGCATTCATTACACCAGACGGACTTTACGAGTTCAACGTTATGCCTTTCGGATTATGTAATGCACCTGCAACATTCGAGCGGTTCATGGATACAATCCTGCGTGGCCTCAAGTGGCAAATTTGTTTATGTTATCTGGACGACGTTGTAATTTTTGGCAAAACGTTTATTGAGCACAACCGCCGTCTGGATATTGTGCTTGATTGCATGGAACGAGCTGGCCTTATCCTCAATTCCAAGAAATGTCATTTTGGGAACCGTGAAACAATTGTTCTTGGTCATTTAGTTGATAAAGAAGGTGTTCGACCAGATCCAAAGAAAATTGAAGCTGTCAAAAGTTTTACGGTGCCTCAATCAGTGAAAGAGCTGCAGAGTTTTTTAGGGCTCTGCTCGTACTTTCGACGCTTTATAGCTAGGTTTGCGGACATCGCTTACCCACTCACGTGTTTGCTGCATAAAGATGCACCGTTCAATTGGACCAGCGAATGTGACGCAGCTTTCCGGCATCTGAAATTTCTTTTGACCTCGGGCCCCATCCTACGCCACTTCTGCCCATCTGCACCAATTGAAGTGCACACTGATGCAAGTGGTATCGGTATCGGCGCTGTACTTATACAACGCCATGGTCACGATCAGCACGTGGTAGCATATGCCAGCCGTTCGTTGAGTAAGAGCGAAAGAAATTACACGGTTACTGAGCAAGAATGTCTCGCCGTTGTTTTCGCTGTACAGCGCTTCCGCTCCTATCTGTACGGGAATGCTTTCACCGTCGTGACCGACCACCACTCGCTTTGCTGGTTAGTGAGTCTTCGTGACCCCTGTGGCCGGCTTGCTCGATGGGCTTTGCGCCTACAAGAATTTAATTTCACTGTTGTGCATAAAAGCGGCCGTAAACACTCAGATGCCGATTGTCTTTCCCGTTTGCCGCTTCTAACGACTGAGGACGACGCAGACAACTTTGATGAATACTTGTCGTCACTTTCACAAGCCTTCCCCGATCTTCAAGTTTTTCAAACTGAGCAACGCAAGGACCAAACATTAACCTCTTTTTTTGATGCCGCTCAAGATTCTGTAAAGAATACTTTTTGCATTCGCGACGGTTTGCTTTATAAGAAGAATTTCGCTTCTGGAGGAGCACGCATGCTTCTTGTCGTACCCGAAAGCCTACGCATCACAGTTCTTGAAATGATGCACGACGACGCCACGTCTGGGCACTTGGGAGTGACACGCACACTCCACCGCACACAACAACGATTTTACTGGCCTAACATGCGTTCAACCATCCAGCACTATGTAGCCAGCTGTGTGCAATGCCAGCGCTTTAAGCTGCCGACTTCAAGTCCACCGGGCTAATTGCGGCCAATCACACCTCCAACAGCCCCGTTTGAGCAAGTTGGCATTGACCTCCTTGGACCTTTCCCACGATCCTCTAAAGGAAATCGATGGATTCTTGTGTGCGTAGACCACTTAACCCGTTATTGTGAGACAGCCGCGATACCAGTTGCTACTGCGTCTGAAGTATCTAACTTCTTACTTCGATTCGTCATTCTTCGGCACGGCCCTCCTGCAGTTCTCATTAGCGACCGTGGACGTCAATTTACAGCGGACGTTGTTGAAGAACTTCTCCGCCTCAGCAGCTGCAGTTTTCGCCACTCCACGCCATATCATCCCCAAACGAACGGTGTGGTAGAACGCACTAATCGTACGCTCACCACCATGCTTGCCATGTACGTCGCTGCAGATCATAAGGACTGGGATGGCGTACTCCCGTTCATCACTCATGCGTACAACACCGCGCAACATGAGACAACTGGCTACAGCCCCTTTTACCTGCTCTATGCTCGCTCGCTTCGCTGCGGCCTTGACACCATGCTACCATTTTTCATCCACGATGAACCTTCTCTTGCGACCACACTCTGCAGAGCTGAAGAAGCTCGCCAGCTTGCCCGCGTTCGAATTTTATCTTCGCAAGAGCGTTCCAAGAACCGCTACGACGTCCAACACCAAGAAGTTTCTTATGTTCCTGGTGACATTGTGTGGTTGTGGACCCCTCTACGCAAGCGTGGTCTGTGTCAGAAACTGCTATCCCACTACACTGGACCATTTGTTGTGTTGGAGTGCATAAGTGACGTTAATTACGTTATAGCACGACTAACTGCTAGTGGTCGACGGTCACGCCAATCTCAGGTGGTGCATGTAGCCCGCCTCAAGCGATTCCATCCCAGACGGTCTGTTTAACTCGCCCGACGGGCATCGTCTGCGAGGAGGGAAATGTAACGTGCTTCCACAGAACCTCGACGGAAGCAGCAGAAGATGAAGGACTGACCCGCGGAGAAAGAGGAAGAAAAAGAGAGAGCTGAAGGACGCTGCTAGGCTTCCTGCTTCCATCCTGCTTCGACCGGTCCCCTCTTTGAATAAACCCCCGTGCGTGCAAAGCACGTAACAATATGGCATTCTTAAAGTTGGATGCGATTGCTGGAAACATTCAAAAAAAGATATTGCTACATATCCGAGCAATAGATCATTACCCTCAATATTTTCATAACAATGCTTTACAATTCTGCAATTTTAAAAATTTTTGCCTGACAATGCTGGACCATGACATTGTTTAATATCTTGCTTCATTTTAGAGCTCTGCAAAATGTTTTGTTCGGCGCCGGATTTTTGATGGCGACGGCCTCTAGCAGTCTGAAATTCGTACGAGAAACAATAAAGAGTAGAAAGCACATTACTTCACACTGAGAGTATGCAGTATGTCTAAAGATGTTGTTACCGCTGTTAATTACGTTCGAATTGACAAACACGACGGCTGATGTAGAGCGGGCAGCACACGTAAGAAAAACGAAAATTACATTTGCTACGACTTTGTTTGCAGCAAACAATGCAACGACCACCAAGGGACCATACTGCGTAATTAGCGTTCACGGCACCTCGCACGCACACCTTTTTCTTCGCAGCGAGCCCCTTCACACTGGTCAGCTTACGGCGCTCCATAGGAACAACGCTTGCTCAGGTCTGAAAGATGGCTAGCTGCGCGTCTCTCTAGACACATTTAAGAGTTCCATCTCTTAATTATTCTTTCGCACCATTGCTACCGTCCGCTCAGCGAAGAGAAAAGCTACTATAAGACTGTGAGAAAAATGTGTAATGTAACCAGAGGTATCAGTCATGCAGGCATTGGAAAATCAGGGTATAGAAGAGTGTTATGTGAAAATACTGGAAGATATTTATGACAGCTGCATAACAGCCAAAGATCTCCATGAAGTCAGCAATATAATTCTAATAAGGTAGGGCGTAAGCAGGGGGAGACAATCTCGCCATTGCCAGTCACCGCCTGTTTACAGGAGTTATTCCGAGGCCTGGACTGGGAATATTTGAAGATAAGAGTTATGAAGAATATCTAAGTAATCGGCAATTCGCTGACGACATTGCCTTGCTAACTCACACAGGATATGAACTGCAATGCAGGATCTATGAATTAGACAAGCACACCAGAACGGTGGGTCTAAATATTAACATGCAGTAATGGTCAACAGGCTCACAAGAGAACAGCAGCTTACAAGTAATGGTGAGGTACTGGAAGTGGTAAAGGAATACGTCCACAGCAGGTAGTGACAGCTGATCTGGATCATGAGATGGAAATAACTAAAAGAATAAGAATGGGTTGGACGACATATGGCACGTTCTCGCCGGTCATGAATGGCAGTTTACGAATATTCCTCACGAGAAAAGTGTACAACAGCTGTATCTTACCGGTACTCACCCACGGGGCAGAAACGTGGAGGCTAACTAAAAGGGTTCAGCTTAAGTTAAGGACAACGCAGCGAGCCAAGGAAAGAAAAATGATGGGTTTAGCTTTAAGAGACCGGAAGCGCACAGAATGGGAAACGCGTGTTAATGATATGCGAGTCGAAATCTAAAGGAAGAAATGAGCTTAGGCAGGGCATGTAATGCGAAGCCAAGATAACCGCTGGTCCTTAGGGGTAACGGAGTGGATTCTAAGAGAACGCAAGCGTAGCAGGGGGCGGCAGAAGGTTAGGTGGGCGGATGAGATTAGGAAGTTTGCAGGCATAGGGTGGGCGCATCTGGCAAAGCACAGAGCTAATAAGAGAGACATGGGAGAGGCCTTTGCCCTGCAGTGGGTGTAGTCAGGCTGATGATGATGGTGATGATGAAGCATTAACAGGAGCATTATATTTGTGTAACATGCGGAAGCAGTTCACAAAACATTAAATGTGTTCTAGTAGACTGTAAAACTATGTATCCAGATATTAAAGAGTGCATGGTCAGCCTTCCAGAAGCTCTGGGTTGACGGATACTGAGAGCAAATTTAACATATCAGCTATAGAGACTTGATTATCCAGAGAGGGCCATTGCTCTGGTGGCGTCAGAGCAGATTGAGAAAATTCTATGAACCATCCCAGGAATCCTAATGATATAGATTAGAAGCAGAAAATAGATTAGACTGTGAAAGAACCAGATAAAATAAAAAACTGAAATGAAAAAGAACAATATAACTGAAACAACCACTTTAATTTTTTAAAGCGAAGCGGCGCTCGCCACCGGCTCGATTCGAAGGGTATGTGTATAAGATCTATCTATCTACATAAGAATAAAATTTTGATTATGACAGAATTGAAACAACCATTCGAATTTAGGGTTATTGATTCCGAACCTTCCAGTAGATTGTCTGAAGCCTGCGCTGCACGTGTAGTGAGTTTTTAACGTGGCGAATATGAATTTTTTGTTGTGATATAATTAAGACAATTCCACGACAGTATAGCTTATCGAGTAGAAGGGACAAGTGCGACGCCTTGGAGTTAGATGGAACGCGCAGTGTAATCCAGCAATCAAGTGCAGCATCGAGTCATGTACAAGATGCGTCAAAAGTCCTCAAACCGCAGTGGCTGGTTCTCAAAAATGCATTATAGCCCTTCAGGCGGATACGACACTACGAAAGTTATCGCATGTAAGAAAGATACTTTTCCTGCCGCCTGCACAGATCATGAGATTGGGCGTTGTCGTCAGTGCCTCGTTACAGGGTTCAGGAGCAGACTCTGTGCCCTGAGAACCTCTGACATACCGTGTACATTATATGCACTGCACACGAAGGTATGCGCTCTCATATATAGATGCCGCATGCTATTGCAGTTTATAGGATTCTCCGAAAACGTTGTTTTTCAACTGAGAAGGTAAGTCTTTAGAAAAGAACTCCCACCGCTAAAGAAATATTCTCAGAAAACGTTGTTGTACAACTTAAAAGGTAAGTCGGGACAAAATAACCCACGCAGGGAGTGAAATCTGGTTAAAAATTCTGAAGAGATCATTTCCAACGCAATAGTTCGTTTGTTCTGCTTCAGAAGACACTGCCAGACATGTCAGTCTAATCGGTTCTGGTGACTGAGACACACACGAAGTACTTTGATCGAAAGTCTTACCATCATGCGGTTGAATATATTATGAGAGGCTGATTATTAATTTCTTTTTCATGCAGCCTCTGCGGTGGCTCAGTGGTTATGGCGCTCGGCTGCTGACCCGAAAGACGCGGGTTCGATCCAGGTCGCGGCATTCGAATTTTGATGGAGGCGAAATTATAGATGTTCAAGTACTGTACGATGTCAGCGCACGTTCCTAGCACAAGAGCGCTTCATTACGGCGTCCCTCATAGCCTGAGTCGTTTTGGGACGTTAAATCCTCATAAACCCCAAGCCATTTATTTTCATGTTTCTGAGTAATTTACACGAATCCTTGATTATATACGTGTATGAATCAGTTCACATTATATGTTCTTGATTCCTCATCAGTGCTTTTCTTTAGTTTTCAGAGGCAAGCATAACTCTATATCGTGATCACCGCATACCCCAGGTATCTCGTTAGCTCACATTAGTGCCCCATTTACGACGTAACAGAAAGAAGGAAGTTAAGCTTTACAGTACTTTGGACCCCGACTCGTACTTTCGCGGTAACTTTTACAAAGTCTACTTCGAAAGTCAGTTAATCGGTCCTCGTTAAGAGTAGAAAACCCACACCCATCAGGCAGGTTGCGCCTTTCGATAGTCATTAACTACCTGTCCGGAACGGTTCTTTCCACAAGTAAAAAAAAAAACTGCAATATCAGCCGTATCAGCAGCAACAGCAGCGGTAACGACAACCGCATAGTGAGGTACGGCCACTGTGCAATCCGACTACTTGAGCAAATTTTCGAATCTAAACTCATTTACTACGGCCGACAGTGACAGGTTCGCGTAATTTGCAATGTTTATGGCGAACCCGCATTTTATTTTATTTTGCGAGACATCACGTAATTTTGTTTTCCGCGATGTGGCGGAAACGTCTGTGCGATCGTTAATGCCACTTCAACCAAACTTGCCTGTTCTTACGAAGCGTGACTGCCCGAGCAATCTCGGTGGCGTCATGGACAAGCGCTTGCGAGTGCCGACAGCAGCCCGTGAGGTGGAACTGCGAAAACACAGACGCTATAAAATGCAAGCTAAAGCCTTACGTTGCTGGCTAACTTTGCGCAAGATATGCGCAAGATAGAATTGCCTGTCAAGAGCAGTTATGCTATGTTTTTAATAACTTACGTATAACCACTTTCTACGAGGTTAAATGCGCGATGACAATGCAGCTGCATATTTATTGATCTCAAGCACCAACATTGCCTCAGCTGTGCGGGACACTAAAAGGAACGTTTATATTCCCTTCAAAGTGAATTCAACAGATGCAATTTCGAATTTTATAATTTTCAGCAGGCTTGGTTTCGCCTTTGCGGCCTGGGCACGGTAGGAGCTGCCTTTACAGCAGGATACAGTACGTATATTTTGGGAACGAGAAAAAGTCTTGGCCAAGCCAAGTAACAGCTTTTTAAAAACCCTCAAAAAGAGCAGCGAATATATCCTTTATCGAAGTTTTTGTGACATCCCAAAGCTCCGTTGCTCGAGCCACAATTTTTTTTTCGCCGGCAATGTCACACTACTCTGTCTCTATTGTCACTTTCATAGCCCTGGCTTCGCTTTACTCGCCTTCTGTTGATTCCAGTTAATAAAAATAAGTCTTGACGTTCGTGACAGCTGTCCACTTAAGCCTGCAGAGCATAGTTCGATGATCAGCACATATAAAAGGGACAGAGTTGTGTCACGAAGAGGGCCTTCACCGTTTCTTCTTATTTAAAGTGTCGTTATTTGCCAGCGGAAATTTCAAGGCCGTTTCGGCTATTAGCCAGCAACAACCTGAACATCATTGATTGTTGCCGATTCGTAGATGTGCGATTAACGCTTTAAGTCATGGCAAGGAGGAAAAACCGGATTATATGAGAGACCAAGGCCTGAGGTGTGCGGATATAACACAGAAGCACAGCATTAACGAGTGAGAATGATTTACGATTGCGCTGGACAGCTTACCCGGTCGAATTCATTTCTGTAAGGTGCTGACGGGTATAAAATTCGAGAGAGGAAACCTAGCAGCACAACGCTTCCCCAAAGCAATGAACCCTCAGCCTTATAAAAATGTGGCAGTAACATATAATGCAAACACACAAAAAAGGAAGATCATGAAACCGAATTTCATCTGACTGCCCGGAAACGCTTTTGGACGCAGTGAAGATAAATGTCTTCAAGCAACCAGCCTCGAAGGAGTGAAAAAGTCCTTAGTTCAGAAACCGTTTTTCATTTCTGCGCTTTGGTCTAAACTGATCACCAAGCGGAGAGCACGATAAATGTGACTGGCTAACTTTCTGAGCATCACTATGTTTTTATGTTCCTTCCCCAATGTCCATCTTTCGTTTCAACTGTCACACCAATAATTCAGAAGCCATTTTTCAATATTTCTTTCCAAAAACAAAACACTGCAGGAGTAAAATTTTTATTATAAAAATTCCCCGAAGGTACGAGGCCTGTCACAGCGTAGGTCACTGAATTAAGCTTGGACATCCATGGTTCTGTGACGTGCATGTAAATTTTTGCACAAAGGCCTTTTTAGTGCAGTAGACAACCCACAATCTTGCAGGAACCCGATGTCTGAAGCCGACCTTTTTTGCGTGCCCACGGGGGAGAGGAGAAGGAGCACAGCTGCGGCACGGAGGAGCCAATTCAATTCAATTAGTTTATTTTCCAGAGTGGTACAAACAAAAACTCTGAATAGTCCCCTGGACTAAAATTTGAACTAAGGAACTCGACGACGGCACAGGGGCCACCTTACAAGACGGCGGTCGACGCATATTATCAAAAAAAAGAAACCACACTGATCAAAGACCACATTGAAAATATATGGGCAATAAAGCAAGTCTCGAAAGCGTACATATACACTGAACAAACAGTGAGACAATAAAAAAAAAGAAAAAATCATTAGATGATATGGAAGCACACAGTCAAAGGACAATTAGTCAGTTTAAAACCAAGGCAAGATACATCAAATCAGGGTGACACGTAAGAATTCAGTTCAGGTACAGAAATAATTTTTAAATTCTTCCTTAGATGGAAAAAAATCCTTTGGATACTTGTTGAGAAGTGATGGAACATTACGCTTTAATGACTGAGACTTGTTTTGGGTGCACAAAATAGGGAACTAGCCAATGTGGGGGGATTCTAGTGAATACATATTTTATTCGCTGTTGTAATGTTGCAACAGTTTTAAGAAAATTTGCGCATTCAATGGACAAAAAATAAAGCCAGTTTAAGAGTTGATATCATAACTGTGCAGGAAATGAATGATCCCATACTTCGGAAGTAGGTTGTTTGTAAAGATGTGCATTCTAACATTTGCCACATAGCGCAAGACTTTCTTCTGGAACACATTAATTTTATCCATATTTCTTTTTGTTGTTGAGTTCCAGAGAAGACTGCAATAGTTTATGCGTGGTGCAAATAACGCTTGGTTCGGGAATAAGGTTTCTGCAGCAGGAGAGTGCCTGCAACAGGAGAAAGCTTCTTGAAGGCTTGATTAATGTGGTGATCCAAGTTTAGGTGAGAATTGAAAGTAACGCCAAGAACCTTATGCTCATCTACTATTGTTATATCTTTATTCTTATAATTGATCTTAATTTGCAGTGTGAAAACTTTATTTCTTGGTCTAAACAGTGAAACCTTAGTCTTAGTGGGGTTGATTATTATGAAGTTAGAGTGGGAACCACCCTGATAGTGATTCAAGCGTTCGGTTCACTGCAGAGCTAAATCATTAGGATCTTCACCTTTAAAAAGAATGCTACTGTCATCAGCATTTCTAAACCATTTAGTTAACTGATTAATAAGAACTATATCATTAATATATAGTATAAATAATAGCGGGCCTAAAACACTACCTTGCGGTACTCCGGTTTGTAGGGGCAGCAGAGATGACTCAACATTATGTTGTGTACGGACGCAGTGGACTCTGTTTTTCAGGTATGAAATAACTAAATTTATGGGCCCGCCCAGTAATCCTTACTGTAATAACTTATCTAACAGTACATTTTGGTTGAGGGAGTCAAAGGCTTTACTGCAGTCAGTGAACAGACCAAGAGTAAAAAGACCAGAATGTGTATTTTGAACTATCTGTTCTTTAAGTAAAAGTAATGCCATTTCTGTCGACCGTGCCTTCCTAGATCCAAATTGGAAGTGAGTTATTATGCTGTTTTTCTCGAGGAAGTTATTAAATGTATGAAATATAACCTTTTCAAGTCCGTTTAAAAAAATCGAGAGAATGAATATTGGCCTATAGTTATTCACGACATTTATATCGCATCCTTTGTGCACTACAGTAATTCTAACATTTATCATGTAATCAGGAAAAATGCTGGATTCGACAGCTAAATTAAACATGTGGGCTAAAACAGGAGCGATATATTCTATTACAAATTTCACTGGACTCATCACGATGTTATTGGGATCCAACGCCTTACTGTTTTTCATGCTAATAAATGTGTGGCACACCTCTCCTCAGTGTCTTAGAGGCACGTGTTATACGTGACGTCACAGGCTGCTCCGCCGCTGTAGTCCCGCATAGGGTAGAGGGGGAACTCACTGCATATCCCAAACCAACAGAAGAATTTTAATCTCGCCTCGCTTCACATTCGCATTAGGAATGTTTGAACACGCTCTGCCATGGCTCTTCTTTTCGCGTGAGTGTGGAGGCTAACCCGTAGCCGTCAGGGTTGTTTTTCGGAGAGTATCGTCGGGTGCGACGAAGGGAGCAACAACGGGCAAGACGCCAGCAGCAGCGGCAATCCACCTAGGCCGATGTCATGGCTTGGAGACAGAAGAAAAGTGGAGCCGCACAGGTAATGTGTGCAGAGAAGACGTGTGCAAGAAACCGATGAAGAACTGCAGTTGCGATTGGATACGATGGCTGGTTACCAAAAGCCAAAATCAGAATAATGTCTCGCTGAAAATGGTCCGGCGAGGAAAATCTTCACCCGTCAGCTTGTGAAAAATCCGTTTGGGATTTCGTGCTCTGTGTATGATTAACTTTGACATCTACTTGACTTAGAAATTGTGACGCCAATGTTTAATCATTAGGACACAAAAAGTATAGCCCTGCCAAAACGAAGTTTTACTGCATGATTTTCTGTGATTAACCGATTGAAACCACGTTAATTTTTCAGACACTTGAGCGCAAAATCAGCAGCATAGCGGTTGAGCCACAGAGCCAAGGCTGCGGATTCTGCTCATGAAAATCGGCGCACGAATACAAGTTCGCAGATATAAAACGCAGAAAATTTCAAGCAGTGTGTTTGCCAAACACCGATAGCTGCAAATAGAGGGCTAGCTTTTGCCTACCTTTCCTGCAATTCCGTAAAGTTTTCACGTGCTGTTCTTCACGGCGAAGTCGGAAAACTTTTGGTAGATACCGGGTCTTTGGCGGTCACTCTTCAGGGAAAGCCGAAAAGCGCTGCCGTTTTTTTTTGTCTACTTTTACGATCATTCACACATTGCCCCACTGAGATGCAAAACGAGCCGGGAAAATACCCAAATAAGCCAGCGCACGGTCGATTTTTAGTTAAAGCAGTAGTATAACTCCATAACTATAAAAGTAACTTACAGCTGTATCTTACCGGCACTCTCCTGTGGGGCAGAAACGTGGAGGATAAGGAAAGGGTTCGACTTAAATTAACGCCAACGCAGCGAGACAGGGAAAGAAAAATGATAGGTGTAACGGGAAGATACAGGAATAAGGCAGAATGGGTCAGGGAACAAATGCGTGTTAATGACATCCTAGTAGAAATTTAGGAAAAGAAAAGAAATTGGGCACGGCATGTAATGCGAAGGCAAGATAACCGCTGGTCTTTAGGGTAATGGATCGGGTTCCAGCTGAGGGCAAGCGTAACAGGGTTGGAGCACAGTTAGGTGGGCAGATAAAATTAAGAATTTTGCGAGGATATTGTGGCCGCAGCAGACACAGTACTGTGTTAATTGGAGAGATATGGAAGAAACCTTTGTCCTGATGATGATAATGATGGTGATGATGATGATGATGAAGAAGTAGGAGAAAAAAAGAAGAAGATGATGATGATGATGATGATGTCTTCAGGCTGAATGGCACCTACAGGGGGAGTAGTCGGGCTGATGATGGTGATGACGAATTTCATAGAAAGCGAACGAGAAGCGGCTTTGGGTACCGCCAATTCTTAACTGCGCAGTGGGCAGACAAAATTATCTGCGGCCAAAAAGAAGAAATGAGTGAGATGAGAAACCATGGTATGGCAGTGTATGGAAAAGAGAGGAGAGCAAGAAGAGAATAAAAAGAGTATTCAAGACAGTGTTCAGCTCCAGGCGTCGCCCACTAAGGAACTCAACCAGGTAAGTGCCAGCAGACAGTTCGGAATGCGTGAAAATAACACAGTTTTAAAAGTTGTTTTGAAGTGTGATCAAGGGTTGCTAGCACTTCTGCAGTGCGCAAGAAGATGGTTCAGAGAAAATTGTGTTTAGACAGACACTTATGAAGGAAATTTGCCTGTTTTAAGTGAAACGCTCAGGAATGACGAAGTCCTCACTTCCTGCCTTCCGCAACTACCATGCGGCTGTCATTCAACTAGTACGCTTGAAACAAAGCTCTTGATATCGCCAGTAGATAGCTTTTTTACTGCTACACTGCGGTGGGCTCCACTTCAGATTTTATTTCCAGCTCAAAATATTTCCTCCAAATTCGCCCCTTAAGATGGTCCATTTGACAAGCTGTATTAGAGCAAATGTTTTTACAGCTGGAAATGAAATCTCATCTCGTCCAGGATTCGGATTAAATGCCGGAGAGGTCCTCATGTTTTAGTTCCTAAGCGTAGCCTACCATCTACAGCTGTTTCGTTTGTAATGTGCTGAAAGTGAGAGACATATGTTGGAAGTGTCTTCAAGTTCAGTCTAATTCTGAAAAGAAGCGGTCGTATATGCATCGATTTTCCCAAATCACCACTTGTCACGACCACTTTATAAATGTATCGAAGAAATGTCATGGTTTCAAATCTCGAACAGTGCAACCACACGTTTGTTGAAACGCCGAATTGAATCTAATTAATTACTGTGCGGAGGAACGGCTTAGGATATTTTTGATTTTGTATCTGTTAACAGCTTCCTCAGCTCAGGGTTCTGAAGCATTTTTGGGAGTATACACCTGTGCCCTCAACCGCTAAAACGTGAAAAGATAATCCCTTTTCCCCTCTACTCTCGCTGTTTGGGCTGATAAGCTCTCCAAAAAGAAAGACCACAGATGATAACCGAACGTTCATACGCTCATAGAATGGAGAAAGCAAAGCACACAATATTGCAACTCTAAAAAATCTTTGTGAACAGGAGTAAGCCGATGCACGTACGATTGCTTTGTAATATCCCTGTCTTTCCCTCCTCCTCTTTATCTATCTATCTATCTACGATCGCGATGTATTGAAATCAGTATGCATGTAATAATTCGCGCGTTAAGCAACACGAGACAGGCGAGTTCATTAAGCTCAGATCAGCGTTTCATATTTACAGTATTTGCATACCTTCAATGTATGTATGCGCTTTACACAGGGTACCTTAGAGCACTCACATCTACGCCACGTATCAGTTATCAAAATACAGTGAGCATAAGTGACACGAAAAATCTTCTAATCTATCGCATTCATACCCAGAAATTCTGCTCAAGAGCATTTTTTTAACGGGAAGCCGCTTATGAACGCAATTTTTTCTCATATCTTGAGGCTGCACCATAAAATTCAATATGGCCACAGGTCCCTCCTCGGCACGCTTGCAGTTTTCTGCTATTTATTGACAAAACTGGACCTCGGCCACTTTTATATGGCTGTCTTAACTACTCCGCGCAAGAGCAGGAAAAACTTAAAAGAAAGACTTTGCTGCACATCGGAATATTAGACCATTCCCGTCAGTATATCGATAATAGTACCTTATAATATACCACAGTTGCATCACAATTGAAAGTGATGTCCTAGGAAGCGGGACTTGTGACGCACAAACCACATGAGGGCGCGTATGAATCGTGGCACAAAACATCAACATAAAACTGCCTCAACTTCCTTCATTATGGCAGCACGACTAAGGATCTTTTTTCTGAAAGAAAAAAAAATTGCGTCCGAAATTACTTCCTATTGAAAATCATGACTGTACGTTTTCTTACGGAGCGAGCGTATCATATCATGAATTCATTACTGCCGGGATAGGAGCTAAATCTACTCACAGGGGAATAACGAGACTTGTTGCTTTGTCATCACTACCTCATTTTTCCTAATATAGCCTCACGGAAATTTCAGAGCGAAAATTCTCTATTACGTAGACTGGTTATTAAGCCTCCTGCATTTATTTTTTTCTTCACAACTACAGCTACCGCCTGTACACCACGACATAGGGTATTAAATATTCGAAGAAAACAGACATATTCTGAGAAAAGAAATATTCGTGTAAGAAGCAGATTGAGTTTGTTCTTTTCACATAAGGCAAAACATTTTTGTGCACTAATGTCACGTACGCATTATACTGTATTAAAAACGTTTCCCTGTATGGTACATATTTAGTCTCACCAGATCATGCCGTAGGCAAGGCTCATAGATGATTACTGTAACCCTATCTAGACGACTTCCGTAGGAATTCTCCAGTAAAATCACATCATTGTATTCCCCCTGCGCTCGCTACCTGGCAATAAGGGCACTTAGAAAATTTAGTGGGTTCACTAACTGTCCCGTAAATTTAGCATCTAGGTTCCTTCGATCCTAAGGCTAAGTTTAACGAAAAATTAAGACGGTGTAGCTTCAAAGCGCAAATAACTGAACACTACTGGAACCTCAATGGGAACCTTCTTATTTTAGTTCAAGTCGTGCGGTTGGGAAGAATGGAACTCTAGGTGCGGCCAAGCCTTCCTTGCTAAAAAGTATTTAAAGCTCCAAATTTCTTTCTTGAGGCTCATTTGGCTCATTGGCTACCTGTGTCAACTAGGCCTAACAGAAGTGTTATTGTGACAACCAGGCACGCTCAATGAAAGACCCCTGTTCGCCTACGTCATTAGAGCTGCTTTTTCAGCAATAGAGGGCGATACTGACATCGTGGTATTGGCACGGCAATTACAGCTGACATCGCCTAAGCATTCACAAGCGAAAAACTCATTTTTTTTTGTTTTGTTGTCAGCCATAATTCTAAAGCCACTGAGCGGGCTGCGTTACGAGAAAGAGCCCCGGCGTGCTGGATGATGTCGGCACACTTTCTCAAGATCTCGCACGCTGCGTCTCCTTCCTATTTCGCTTCCAGCGGCACCGATGCTTTGAGAAACTACTGGAACTGCATATACGCTTATGCTTGCTCCGATAGAATTCAACATCAAGGTTTTTCAGAGCGATGTCTACACGTCGATGTCTTGAGGTAGAGCAGTTAAGCGTACATAAGGCTAATGCTTGAGCAGAGTAACCGAGAGATGCAGAGACGTAATAGAAGCAAGCGTCACTAACTTCTCGACGGGCTTCAGTCAGGGTATATTTGATGTGCTAGGAAAGCTCCGGCTTCTCACGAAAAACCGTACTGAGTGGTCCTTTCTGTCAGCAGCACCTGCGTAGCTTCGTGTAATTGGTTCTCCGTTCTGTGGGCACTTCGCATCGAAACCTGTGGGACCAGTCGTCTATTCGCCAACGAGGCTGTGGGTCCTACGTGCCTTTCGTGGATGAAGTCATCAGCTGCGCCACCCACCGTCAAATACGCGTAAGGAGGAAAAGCGGGAACACCCAGAGAAAAGACGTTTACTAGCTTTCATTATCATCATCAGCCCAGAGGCGTCCACTGCAGAACGGAAGCATTTTCCTTGATCTCCAATTACCCCTCCCTTGCTCCAGCTGCGGCCCCTTCATCCCCGCAGATTCCCTAATCTCATCTCTTCACCTAACCAGTTCTCCTCCACTCCTGCTGCCTTTCTTTTTTTCCCTGGAATATGCTCTATTCCACTAACTGACTGTCAGTTGTCTGTGCTCCGTATTACATACTCTGCTCATATTGCCTGTCATTGATTACAGCTAAGATATCATCCACCAGCGTTTGGTTCCTCATCCACTCAGCTTATTTGCTGTCTCTTGGTGTTGCCTCTGGAGTTTTTTGCACTGTTTGCTGCATGGACTTCAATTTTTAAAAGGGTTATTGTTAACTTTCAATTTGTCGAACCATGCTTCAGTACCGGTGAGATACAAATGATATCCTTTTCTCTTGAGGGATGCTGATAAGTGGAAATTCATGACCTGAGAAACCAAGCCAAATACTTTCCGCGTCTCTTTTTTTTCCTGGTTATCAATGGCTCCGCGGTGGTTCTGACGAGATGGTGCTCTACTGCTGACCCGAGAGACGCGGGTTTGATCCCGTCCGCGGCGGTCGAATTTCGATGGGGGCGAAATGCTAGACACCTGCGTACTGTGCAATGCCAGTGCACGTTAAAGGACCCCAGGTGGACGAAATTATCCGGAGTTCTTCACTACAGCGTCCCTGATAGCCTGAGGCGCTTTGGGACGTCAAAACTTCATAAACCATAAACCTTGTTATTTCACTTTCGTAGACCCGAGCTGCGGTGAACACTTTGTCTATAGATGGGCAAATCCCATGGCCAATTCTGGTACCGAATTCTCTGTTGTTAAACTTCTATTCTCTCCTAGACCTTGAAGCATTGCTTTAATTTTTTTGGTTGTGATATTCTGATATTCATTCTTGACCTGCAATTCCTTCCCCGACTTACTTAGCAGAACAATGTCATACGCAGACCGGAGGTTGCACGTGTCTTTTTCGTTTGCTGTTATTCGCAGCTCTTCCCAATACAAGCCTCTATTGCATCTTTAATATGCGATGAACCGGAGAGCAGAGAGTGTGTCACTTTACTTGGCATCCTTCTTGATTGGCATTCTACCACTGTTTCATGCAGAGCTGTGATCTCCTGAAAAATCCATAAAGGCATTTTGTAGCACCTTTACATATGCCTCTTTCACGCCCAATTACGCAATGCTCTAATGAGTGCTGAAGTCTACACTGAATCGAATGCTTTCGTACGATTGGCGAAGGCAAGATATTGAAATGGTTATATTATGTACAGTTCTGTAACAATACCTTGCACAAATTGCCATCGTCTCTCAACAGATCTGTACTTAATGTTTCTCTCATGTGGTTTTTCCCATTTGAAATGCTTGTAAGGCATTCATTGCTTCCATTTTCTTTAGATCGTCTCTTCGCTCCTTTAGTTCTGACATCTTCATCATAGATTTATCCGCCACCGCACAAACTCCATGCGGAATCCCACTGCTATTTTAGCTATCTAATCTAAATTCCTAATTTCATGCCCCTGCTTGTCTCTTTTCTCGTAAATATGGTTTCTGCTCAAACCCAACTTTGATTCTCGCTCCACTGAAGCTTCCTGCAATCTCTGCAGCATTCTCATTGCTCTTCCTATTGCACTTTCATATGTTTCTTACTTTCCGCTTACTCTTTGCCTTCGACAGTTCTGGTAGTTTTAACTTATTTATGTGCTTCGATACTGGCATTTCCTTGTTCTTCCTAATAACGTTTTTACTAATTTCATTGGAATATTCTTCAGGTGTATACAGGTAAGTGGGAGCGTTTCATAATGTGTTTTGTGCCGGCCGTGTCATTAGGAAAGCGATTCGTTAAAGCTCTTTTTCGTTTTCTGAAAAAATAAAAAGTTCTTTACTGATGTCATACGCTGGCGCGTCTCGGAAGACGGGTAACGCGCTCGCCTCCTACCTTTCAATTGCAACCGAATAATTAATGCACAAACTCCATCTGAACCGAACTGTGACATTGCAATTGATGCAGGGCCGGTAGAGGCAACGACGGGGAGGATACTTAACCTAGCGCCGGGCAAATCACACAGCTGGAGAATCTCGCGCGCAGGAACCATGTTTGCATAGAACAATCGTCGCAGCTGAGAGAACAGAGGCCCTTACCCCGATGTCGATGCTCTGCCCAAACTCTTCTATGCAAGCTTTGCTTGAGTGCCGCACGTACACGCTGAGATTCAAAAATGGTTGCCACAGGAAAAAAAAACGCAATGTCGTTGGCGCTATCACTTAAAAAACACGAGGCCTACACGTAGTCACCACCAGGCAGTCGCGCGTATTGCGGAAGTTACGCTCGGTACAGAACTCGCCAGCATAACTTTAATCTGGATGATGCGCGGAAGGCTTCGAAATGCGGTCTCTCGATAAATAATTATGTTCTAGTTTTCGTTTTATCGCGAGATCTTTATCACCCTCAAGCCGGAAAAAATTATCCGGCGCGGGTGACCGTTTAAAGCCTCGCAGCCGGAGCGGCCGGAGCAACTGCCCGCTGCGGCTACCTAGGGGGGGCATTTAGGTCACGTGACCCTGTGGCGTCATCACAACCTGCCTTCCGGATTGTGAGCAAACTGACCACTGTGACCGGTGGCAGTTAAATTAATCATTGGTCGTGAGAGGTTGTTTGAGAAGAGCAACCGGGGTAGCACAAGCCCCACCGCTGGGAGCACCTGCCATCGCAGAGCAGTGACGCATATCACTTAACCGCTGCACCACTGCGCCAGGAGTCGTATGAGGACTCCCAGCCATCTATGAATATAAAGCAGAGACTAATTCCGCATTTATGAGCATGAACCCATTGAAGCTATCGAGCCATAACCTTAAGTCGGAGCTTAAGTGTCTCCTCCGCTAGATTTTTCATGGACGAAAAAATATTGCGACAGCTTGCTGGTTACAAAGTAGTCGCTGATCTACAGTCAAGCGCAGTTTGAAGGTTATCACGTTCGTTCTGGCTGAAATGAACCAAGAATTTTTTTCCTAGCGTGACGGTTTTTAAGTCCTCAAGAAAAATGATGGTGCAGGATAGAGAAATCTTTCGTGTAGCAAAGCTCATGGATTTGTTGCAGGGTTTCGGTGAAAATAGTGTTAGAGCAGTTTAATACGAATAGGTTAATTTTATAGTGATCTCCGTCAAACCGAGTTAGAGTGCACATTAACACTCGCGGAGGTCAGTGCCCGTCTCGTGCGTGGTTTTTTGTCCAAGCGCAAAAATCCTGTGCGCTCGGGCCTAGAACAAGATGAAAAAAAAAAGCGCAGCAGATGAAGATTCGCCAAATTGTTGCTCCGAGGACGACAATATGTGATGCGCTTCTCTGGGAGCTGCCATAAGAAGAGAAAGTAGCCTCAGTATAACCAAACTGCTTTTGAGGTAGCTCCGATTTAAGTACACCTATGCGCTTTTATTAATGCAGGAACTCCTTTAACATCTCCGTTCGCGGATGCTATGAGGAGAAGAAAGCCGCGGTATTGCTTTAGCACTGCAAAGAGACACGCAGAGAGAGAGAGAGACAACTTTATCGCCACAGGTGTCGGGAATTAGAACAGGTGGGTCCTGTGGGGCCGCAGGGGGGGGGGGGGGGGGGGGGACGTCCGGGGCCCACGAAATCAGTGCAATTTGAGTGATGTTGTCTGACTGGGTGAGGAGTTGGTCGCAGCTTTGCAGCTCCGTCGAGCTTACAGTCTTGAAAAAGATTAAGTTATGATCAGAGGACAGACCTAGAAACACTATCGCGAAGCCCTGCGTCCGTCTTTACTTTATTACGCTTAGCGGTGCCAGCTGCAGGAGGTTACAACAAGAGCAAAAACATAGGAAGAGTACACCCAGGAAATCGAGCTTGGTCACATTTAGCGCTGCATGAAAGAGCAGGTAACAAAGAGGGGAAAGGAGCGTGAATTCTTGTAACGGTTTCGTCCAGCATCGGAGGACAGGACTGCAGTTTTTTACTTAGAAAAACCGCGCTCTGTGAACAGGGTCCACAACAGCGCTGGCAGGTGTGGCCTTGTAGCTAAATATTTGATTCACCTCGACGATAAAAAAGGAAAAGGAAACCGCCCAGTCTTCTGCTGCGTAGGCATCTACTGAGGAAATTCTGGCTCGGTGTTCGTGTGGAAATGGCTGCGTGTTTTCTCGCCGTGCAATCAACATCGAGATCATCATTCAGTGAGCTTCATCTTCTAAGTGTTGTTCGAGGTTGCAGGGGTGTGGGCAGTGTTACAGGACCTGAAAAAGAAATCGGCTCCAGGTCCTGATGGAGTCACCAACACCACTCTGAAGAACTTGGATGATAATTTTATCTCTTTTCTAACTGAGCTAATGAACAAGATTTGGGACGGGGAGGACTTACCCGAGCAATGGAAAGTCTCTAAATTAGTACTTATCCCGAAGCCAGGCAAAAGTCTTGATCTGGGCATCTCTCTGACATCTTGCGTGGGCAAGCTCATGAAGAAGGTGGTGCAGACAAGAATCTCGCGCTACATGGAGAGCGAGGGACTCTGGCCTGTTGAAATGGTAGGTTATAGACCGCGTCTTAGCGCACAGGACGTCATGCTAAGGCTTAAACGTGATATACTTGATGATGCCGACGGAACTAAAGGGGGCAGGGCAATCTTGGGGCTGGATCTTACAAAAGCCTTCGATAATGTTGAGCATAGAGCGGTCCTTGAAGGCCTCAGTGAGGCCGGAGTAGGCGTCAAGTGCTTTAATTATGTCAAAAGATTCTTAAGCAATCGAAAAACCACTATAAGCTTTGTAGGGCTCTCCTCAAAGCATATTGGGCTCGGCAATAAGGGGACCCCTCAAGGTTCAGTCCTGTCTCCAATGCTCTTCAATTTTGCCATGAGAGGACTGTCCCACAGGCTAAATAGAATTGAAGGGCTGAAACACAGCATTTATGCCGATGATACAACCATTTGGACAGCAGGGGGAACGAACGCTGACATCTCATACCGACTGCAGGCAGCGGCAGAGGTAGTTGAAAACTATGCTCTGGAGAGAGGACTTTCCTGCTCCCCTCAAAAATCTGAGATCTTCTCGCATAATACCAAAGACCAGATGAAGAAACAGACTCGCTTCCCTCACCTATACGGCCCGATAGAGGTTGTCGTTGGAGGTAGGTTAGTGCCTAGGGTTGACACTATAAGAGTCCTAGGATACTTTCTCCAGACGAACGGACGTAACACAACCACTATAAAGAAGTTTAGCACCTATGTCGCACAAGTTATAGGTATCTTTAGGCGGATCTCCCCCAGAAACAAAGGCCTGCGAGAGCACTGTCTCCTCAGATTAGTACAAGCATTCATAGTGAGTAGGATTGCATACGCGACTCCATTTCTGAATCTTAGTCAGCAAGAGGAGGACAAAATAGACAAGTTGATACGAAATGCATACAAAAGAGCTCTCGGCATCCCACCGAACTCCTCAACGGAGAAATTGCTTAGTATGGGAGTCACCAATACCTGTGCGGAGATCACCAGGGCAGTAAGAGAAGCGCAAATTTGGAGGCTTAGCTCCTCAATAGCAGGCAGGCAGATCCTCAATGACCTAGGGGAGACCGAGAGGAAACCCCCGTATACTGCAGAGCTAATCCCCTTAGACATACGGAAGCATCTCAAAATTGCCAATATACCTAAGAACATGCACCCGGAGCATGATAAAGAGAGGAGAAAACATAGAGCCCGAACAATAATGAACAATCTTGCCCGGGACCCGCCAGGTAACATAGCCTTCTGCGACGCCGCCTGTGGGTCCGATGGCGCCTCCGTCATTGCCGCCGTTGATGGGAATTGGGATAAAGTGACTGTAGCATCAATTAACACTCGTAATGCGTTAGTGGCAGAGGAGGCTGCTATTGCCCTAGCGTGCGTCAGTACCGAAGCCAAGGTCATCTTGTCTGACAGCAAGGTAGCTGTTCACAACTTTTGTAAGGGGCTGGTCTTCAGTCAAGCCTCCAAATTACTAAGAAGATACCGCTCAAGCAGAGAGGTCTCCCTCATATGGGTTCCTGCTCATGAGGGCATTCCGGGGAATGAGGCTGATCACAACCTCGCTCGAGAACTATACATCCGAGCTGCTCTGGAAGTGCCCCTGAGTCGGAATAAAGATCCTCTCATAACGTATAAAGAAACAACAGAAGCACCCAGACTGGATAGGAGAACACTCTCATTTCTGGATCGGTCACTCAATCCAAAGGAGTGCAGGGCCTGGAGGAGGCTTCAGGTCAACAGATTCTTTCCTTACTCCATGCTACATGATGAAGACACTGGGGAGCCTGAGCTCTGCAGTAGCTGCCGCAGAAGGGCTTCGCAAAATCACTTAATTAGGGAATGTCAGGATTCTCCTGGAGCTAAATCACAAAGCATCCCAGACCTTGCCACCTGGGAAGAGCTGATCCAGAGCCACGACCCGGATCAGCAAAGACTGATCATCCGACAAGCGGAGACAGCTTACTGCAAGACTCTCTCCGCGGTCTCCGGTGCTGAGAGCCGGCTGGGAGGCACCCCCTCCTAATTGCTGCGCCCCGACCGCGACACCCCACGATGTCGGAAATAAAGTTCATTCATTCATTCATTCATTCATTCATTCATTCATTCATTCATTCATTCATTCATTCATTCATTCATTCATTCATTCATTCATTCATTCATGTCTGAGGTCTTGATAAGCGCCTTCAGTGACAACTGCATTATAAGCGCTAAACTTTAAGATTGATTCTGTGCCGATTACGCTTCAACCGCAAGAGGGTATCCTAGGTGTGCTGTAGAATATCCCCATGCATCCCCTAAGCATTTCGAATGCCCAAAACTTTTTGTTCTGCAAACCAAATTTCTGCGAGTTAATACAAATGACTCATTTTACGCCCCAAATCGCCTTATGCGCATAGGATGCGAAATTATTCAAGTGATTACGCTGTGTGAATAAAGGTCTGCTTGTGATTATCAAAAGACAACTAAATGAAATCAGCTTGTAGCACACAACACACCCTACGCAATTAAAGACCACCAAAATTATTGCTACTCAGTTGTAGAGCGAACAACGGCTTTGATATATTGAAGTATATTCTACAGAAAGATTTAAACGCTAAGCTCCTCAGCAGCCTAACAACAATTGGTGGGGACGCTTAACCTACGCCTTAAGGGTATGCCACGATAGTGTAATGGGTTAATTCCCTTATATGGTCATTCTCCACTGGACATTCATAGATTCCTGGGAGTTCTCATACCCCGCCTGGCGCAGGGGTGCAGCGGTTCAAGAATACGCCACTGCCCTGTAATGGCAGATGCGTCCAGTGGTGGGAATTGCGGAGCCCAGGTTGCTTTTCGCGAGTGATAAATGATTAATTTAACTGCCTCTGCCACGGCGGACAGTTTTGCTCTCCATATGTTGAACAGGCTGTGATGAGGCTGCAAGGTTGCGTGACCTAGGTTGCCCGCCTGCCTCCCAAGTTGCTCTCTGGGGACCACCTGCCAGAGTCGCACTCGTGATTTTTCGCTCACAACGCCGAACGCGGAACGCCGACAAAACCGACACCGGCAACACCCACACCGGATATTCTGGACAACATCGCTTTAAAACACCTTTCTTTGTACTTTAGGAAGCTCTCATTGATTAGGTTGCTTCTGCGGCTAACTTTTGTAAATTAGTTACCACCTTCATATAACGGATGAACAGTTCTGTGTGTCGACGCCAACGTGGTCGACTTCGAAGGGAGACGAGGCTTGCGGAGTGGTCACTATATGAACGACTTTTTGTACGAAGAATTCTTATTACGCATTCATTCATTCATTCATTCATTCATTCATTCATTCATTCATTCATTCATTCATTCATTCATTCATTCATTCATTCATTCATTCATTCATTCATTCATTTTCCTTTGATATCCCATGATTATTCTTAGATAATCAGAACATACCCAGGATATACCTGGAACATATTAGACAACACAGAAAACAAAATGAACAAAGGCCGATAGGGATAGGGAGTCTTAGTCCGCTAGCCAACGTTTCAGCAAGAGGACGTGTCTTTGAGTTGTCTCAAAGAACTAAAAGAGAAGTCCTCTTGTCGAAACGTTGCCTAGCGGAATGAGTTTCCTCCAAGAGCATTATTTGGTTTTGTGTTGCACGAATGCAATTTTCCTGGCTTCTACTTAAGGTCATGGGCTCGGATCCCACTAGCAGCATGTTTTTTTTCTGCTTTCTTTTCAATCATCTTTAAGCGAAATATAATAGCACTAATAATGCCCAATTAATCAACACCACAAATTAAAAAAATATCACCTATGCTCGATGGTTTCGGCGACTGTTGACTTCCGTCGTGTGTCATAACGAGCATACGAAACTTAGCATTCCCTTGTCTGCTGAATATTCTAAAGAGGGACTCCAATCTGGCAGTCATAATGCCGTAGGTGTGCATAAGAGCGTTCTCGCACAGCCTCCGCCCTCACCGTTCGATCACGTTCCTACGTGGAACTGGTGGTAATGCAAAACATACTACGTCCGCCGCTATGAACGATGGTGGCACTGGGGAAAACACTCAAAAGTTCAATTACACTATACATAAATACCCTCGAAAGCAGAAGATTGAGCAGCTGTCGCCGTAGCTCAATTGGTAGAGCACCGGACGCGAAAATTCGGTGGCCGTGAGTTCAGATTCCACCGGCAACATACTTCTGCTTTCTAGGCTCTAAGCGATAAAATAATTCCACCGTTAATCTTCAATGAATCAACGCCACAAAATAAAAAAAAGCTATGCTCTTTCTCTATGTGTTTATTTTGCTCCTAATTCTATGCTCGTATGTGACCAACATTGGTTTCGGTGACTGTTAGCTTCCGTCGTATGTCATAACAAGCACCTCTTTCCATTCCCTTGTCTGCTAGGATTTGTCTAGACATCGACAGGACATCCCTGAGCAACGGATCAATAACAGAAAAATAGCGCTCACCTCATTATAACTGTTTCAAAAGCTGCACGTGAAAGCAGCAGCTGTCGCTCACTCTTATGTCCCGCTAAGGTGCATTCATTCCAGCGCGTCGGAGAAGCTCAACATCGAGGAATACCGCCTGGTGCGATAGCGCGAATGGCAAGTGAGTCATCAGTTTTCAAAAACCTGCTTGAGTTTTCAGCAATGAGGTTGCTTAAATCACCCTTTAAATGTATCTTTCATTTGTTTTAAACCAATGTCGCAAATTTCTGGCCGATATCTGGTTAGCCATAAACATCGGATGCCCCAGTGTTGCAAATTTCTGACCGATATGGAGATAGTCAGAGAGCACCGGAGGACGAGAAACGAAAGATTGTACATGAAACAGGCGTTGAATTACAGTTTGCCTATATATAGCAAGCTAAGGATGAGGTGGCTGCGGCGGCGTATGGTATCTAGTTTCGACGGTCTGAAAACCGAGATGCCGCCTAAATACCGTGTATCCGGAAAACGCAGGCTGGAGCTGAACTTTTTCTGAACTCAACCCTGAACACAACAGAAAGGCTGCGTGCTGTCCATGACGACGTTGTTTTCTGCACAAAAAAACGATACTATGTTCCATTTCTCGGAGTTTCACCGCATTATTTATGGCACGCCGGCATTGTCAGCGAAGTTAACATTGTTTTCTTTGCTTTCTACAGCTTATAACAAAAGAAAAAGGTTCTCCACGAGGAGGTGGAAATCCGCAAAGAAAGCAGGTCACCCATCTCGAGGGCCGTAACTGGGCTGAATGTAGCTTTTTTTTCCAAGCCGTGATTTCTTGCGCACTTCACTGTAGAACGCGAAAAATTTATGTTCTTTATCTTTACATTCAGACACGTAACCTCATTTTTTTTGAAGGTCTCCTTTTAACCCGTTCCGGTAACTGTATACCAAGTCCAAAGTGATACGACGATTTTGCTCTAATTCAATTGCGATTTGTTTTTTTGCCCTCCATAGCTAGCTCTAACGTCGGCACGCCTCAGCCGTGACCAGGATCTACCAGACTATGCGGCGAGCAAAAGCGCTGGTCTACAACTGCAGAAAAAGCCCCTTTATATGCCCCAGTTTCCGTCGCTGCTGAAATAATGGACACCCGACACATACCTGTGCTTCTTTTCATCGTATATTTCCAAAACTTCACTATACCTTGGCGTCGTCTTTCACTGCAGTGAAAAATACCTGGTGTATCATATTGGAGTTCGAGGCTGGAAACGATAAACAACGCACTGCGCCCTGAAAAGCTTGCAAGTTGTGGTGAAAAACTAGACGCCGACAACAATCTCTTTCCATAGCCTTGACTTTCAATTAAACTTTATTATTGACGTGAGCGCTGCTTTATACACAAAAATAAATCTAATAGACGAAAGCATTAAACCGCAACGGTAGCAAGGGTTTGGTTTCCAGGAAAGCAGTCACAAATAGAACTAGCTGAAACTTTGAGTCCATGAGTATGTGATGCAGCTTCGTGGTGTTCTTGTTGTTCATTCCTGTCCAGGCGCAAACTTTTTATTTTTCAATATGAAGCCGTGGACATAGCAATCTCCACCGTTTTCAAGTAGCAGTTCCTAAACACAGGCTTTATTAGCATTTTAATTAAAAGTGGGTTACCCAAAATTTACCGACATCTTGATTTCTTGGTACATTTTTACTTTGAAAGCAAATAATTATCATGGCCTTTTTTATCCCGAATGCAAGCATGGCATGATTGTCACCCTTTGACGAAACTTCTAAGCATCAAACCTTCGTATTTTTAACGCTATTATCTGACCGCACTGATTAACCGGATATTTAATAGAGCCCTGGCAGAGCCTGACTGCGAATCTGGGATGTTGCCCGCTAATCTACTCACTCACAGCATCAAACCTGTCCAACACCGCCCTGACGCTCAACCGTTGCCCAGCATACAAGCCCGGCGCAACCGTCTCTCCCCCCTCCTTGGGCCCCAACCCATCGCCGCACTGGGACCATAGCAGCGCGGCGCGGACTTTCCACTGGCTCCACGCCGTCTGTTCGGGGCGCACCGCGGGGTGCGCGCGCGGCGCTGGGTACGCTCCAACCACGTGACGACGGCTGAGGGACTCTCCCACCCTTTCTCCCGACCGGCGAGCATCGGGAGCGCGGGACCGCGAGAGGCCGGTCAGAAGCGCGAGCGCACCTAAACGAGGAGGCAGCAGAAGCGGCGGCACCATCAGCGGGAGCGGCGGCGGCCGTTTTCGACTGTCCTTCTTGACGAGTGCGCGCTGCACTTCCAAAGCTGGGCGCGCCCGCTCGCAGTGAGACTTGATGGAGCCCCGGTGGCACTGGTTACCCTTTGTCCCGCAAACCCCACCCGTTGTTGGCGAACTTCGACCGACCCAGGCCCGTAGATGCATAGAACAGCTCCTTCTCATCATCTCGCAGTTCTTCTTGCTGTGATGCGTCCTACTCTTCCGTGTCCCTTCTCGAAGAAACAAGACACTCGCGAAGAAGAAGAAGATTCTTCGTGAACGAAGACTTCTACGAAAAATCTACGAAAGGTGCTGACCGGTGCGGAAATCGGAGAACGCTTGCGAATTGGAGACGCATTTCAGGAGCGGACGAGAATTCGTCGATGTGCGCTGCGCGTCCTGCTGCTGGCTGCGAAGCTGATTTGAAAGTCACTTGAAGCAGTCTTCGGGTTGTGAAGCTACTCGTAACCGGAACCATCCCTTTCCGCTGACAGTCAAAGCTAAAACTAAATTTCTTCTAAGCTTCTTCATCTCCACGAGCTTAGAAATAGTAGCACCCGCGGAGGCTCAAGTGACTTAGAGAGGAAGCGGAAAAAATCGCTGTGGCTTGTCATCGTTAAACAACTTAAACTGGCATTAGCCGCTCTTGTCCTCCGGCTTTCGTGAAAGTCATGATTTTCGCCGCGTCTCGTTTCTATTTTTCGGAACAACGCTTTCCTTCTGCCCACATCTGGAGCCCAAACACTCCTGCCAGGTGTTCAGTTTGTTTACTGCGCCATAACCTTGCGCCAGGTGGGTCGCGCTCCGGTCCTTGCATGGCGTAGCGTCGCATTGTATCCATTCGCTGACCGCAATTTTTTCGGTGTCGAAACTGAATTCAATGGGTGCTAGATTTTCGTCTCGTTGCGACAGCGAGCGCTTCGCTGAGGAGACGGCTGTATTCTGATCACGATCCTGACTGTCAGTGCAGGGGAGACGAATGGGTGTGATAGGATGGCCTCGAGAGAGTGAGAGACGTGACTGAGACTGTGAGCACGCATTTTTTTTTCGCCCCACTAAAGTATTGTAGCTGTAGAAAAAAAAGCGACAATAACGCAGCGGCTTGTGGGCTGAAAACTGACTGACATACTGTCGACTGTCCCGCACTTGGCTGTGCGCGTGTGTGGACTTCGTGGCACGCCGAACACTGTGATTGTGGTGTCGGCCCTCTCGAAGATATTTTTCGCCCTTTGACGAGCGAGCTGCTGGACACGATTCGCGGCTGGATTTCTCTCCTTTACCCCACGAGCTTCAGCGGCGGAGATGCATCCCTGAAAAAAAGGACTGAAAAACTGAAAATTCACACTGAGAACCTCCGTTAGAAGACACAGAAGTGGAGGTAAGCGGATTTGACTAATATTTTTTTTTTCGCGACAAGAAACGGCGACAGAAAAGTCGCTGGAATGTACAATTGTAATAATTTTGTACTTAATGTTATCATTTTGTCAACGTTGAAGCAATCATATCTATAGTGCCCATTTGCGACAAAACCAGGCCGCGTCGTGAGATACTTAATCCGAGGGCTCCCCAAAAAAGCCTGTGGAAGCAACGAACCTGGCTATGAGCTGTCACAGAGGCGTTCACGGCGCAAATAAACGGCTGTTGAGAGCCTCACAAACCAAATGAAATTGAAATAAAAAGTTCCGTAAAAACGTACGAATCATAGCATGGCGGTTTTTTTGGGTGTCGCGCGGAAAAAATTTTCAAATTGAATACGACTTTTTTTTCTAACACATTGAGCACGTTTTTCTGTGCTGTAATGTTTTTTTTTGCCTCGAACAACAAGACAGTTAAGAATAATATTTTACCAGGCAGATCTAAAAAAAAAATGAGATAATTGAGTAGCAACCACACTAAAAAGTACTTTTACTCCTCTGCCTCATTTTTGATGCGCACGATAGATGCGTATTTTATTATATCTTTCTTGCTGCTGTTGAATTTGCGGCAGAAGTTCAGAAGCGTTCCAGTTTTACAACTTCGTTTTTTATTCATGGGTTACTGAAATGTAGAAAGGAAAATGCTTCCCTAAACCTGTGAGAAGTCAAAATGAGTGGCCTCCTGCCGCCTGTTTTCTCTGTTCAGGATGGTTTAAATCTAAACTCTGCATTCCTTTAAATGTTATCGAGATTCATCGTGATTAGTTTTAGTAAATTGCTCGTATCATTTGGATTGTTTGAAATTTAGCTACATACAACTAACCAATACATCTGAATCTGCTGTCTAGCATGCAATCCCACTTCGGCCTAAGAGGTAGATAAAGAGAGGGGGGATAGGCAGGGATGTTAACAGGAAAGGCTTCGGGTTGGCTACCCTGTACTGGGGAAGGGAATGAGGGGATTAAAGAGGGAAGAGAGAAGGAACGGGAAACACAGCCTAAATGCCTGCACACAAAGCAAGAGGCTCATGCTAGGTAGTGCCGTATTTGATGATTTTGTATTTTCCACTTAAACCTATTATACACGGAGGTTACGAGTAGAAGGCCCGTTGCAAGCTTCTGCTGAAAAGATGTCACGCTGTGCACTAACAGCGTAGTTTTACATTTAGAATGCTCTAGCTGCATGGCAGCAAAAACAGCCCCGACAAATTTTTAGGGCTCAGGAACATTCAATTTGCTACACAGGAGAAACTGCGGTGCCGTTACATCTTGGGTCGTGGTAGACTCTCTGACTTTTTGCAGCTACTCCGTATAATGAAGGCAGGTGTTAAAAAGTACAGCTTTTTCATTTTCGCAAAAGAAAAACGCAGCATATATAAATCAGTAATAGAAGTATATATATATATATATATATATATATATATATATATATATATATATATATATATATATATATATATATATATATATATATATATATATATATATAACTGCCCAACAAAGGAACGTGGTACAGATGGACTTGCACGGGATATTTCATTATTTGAACTTTGTCAGTCGGTTGATGGTAGTTAGTTAAAAACAGAGAACATGAAATGCAGCTATGCTTTCTCGTACAAGTGGCGTTTAATGGCTGGCACAAACAGCAGTTTCTTTAAAACCTACAACGCTGCGATGGCGTGAGAGGCGCTTATTAGTAATGCAAGCAAGAAAATGAGATTTCTTACTAATCTTACTAAATAAGGAAACGACTGTCCTGCGCGGTCAAACCGAAGCAAACTATTAGGTTTCAGATAACTTGTGGGTGTTTACACAGAAAAAATACTGCGCACACACAAAATACGGTTTTATTAAACTGCGCCTTATATTAGCCTGCATTAGCACTGCTGACAGCTTCTTTCGACAATATCGGTGATTATTACAGTACGCAAAAATTACGTTTGATGGAATCGCATGTTTCGTGAAATTGTTACAAGCATGAGAAGTATCAATGCTGCTTTCTGACACAAACATAATAGCCACATTCTGCGTCTCCTTTGGCCCCGATTTAATTATATAGTGCTATTGTAGTTCGCAATACCAAAATAAATATTACATAGCGTTAATTACACAAGTTTTTAATTATTGTAGGGTTAAAAAATAATTATACAATGTGAGGATGGCGACTGATAGTGGAACCAGCTGCTCTATGACAAAGAGGGCGGCAGTAATCTAGAAAATTCACTCATGAGCTGGAAAAACACTCAAGATAGAATAGCCAATCAGCACATACCGTACAGTGTATAAAATACAATACAAGGCTCTACACAACGCTCAACGCACCAGTAAACACAAATATTTAAGAGAAGCCACTGACACCCTCACCTGAATAGCCAACAGTGGAATCACAGCTGTCAGTCAAGCGTGACACACTGCAGTGAACAGAGTGATAAACAACACTTCTGCTTGCCTCGTTTTGAGATGCAACATAATTCTGTGTTATCCGACAGCATATGCCGATTATGAGTCCTGATGAATACCACAGTTTTGTTAGGTAGAAATGCATTTTACTGACTGCTTTTATATTATACACTAACGTACGCTTGACAGTATTATGATGAACAGGTCAAGAAGTCGACTAGCCGCCTCTTCTGCTTCGAAGTTTTGAGAATTACGGCAGCCTGACTACTCACCAGAAGGCTAGATTCTCTGCGCTTGAGAAGCCTTAGCCGTTTCTTTTCTGTTTCAGCTTTCAACGCAGTGTTTCTTCAGTGCTTATGTTGAGCTCATGTGTTTGACCGGTTTAAGCCACACTGGTGAATTGCACAGGATTGCCAAATTTCACAGGACTGCCAAACATAACCACCTGAACAACTGAGCCACTGATTTGCAGTGCGCCGTGGTTTATTCCATTTCTGGTCATCCGGGCTCTCAGAAGAAAGATGAGGAAATAGAACAACAGTTAATTCGAGAGTCACGCGTGTGCAGATCGATATAACAGGGGCACCACGCGAAGGTTCCGGCCCGGCGTTAACTGCTCATTGGCTCGTAAGGACCAAATTTTTTCCGTTTTAATTAAGTCTTCAACGAACACCTCTTTCTTACAGGCTATGACGGGCATATAGTATGTTGAGGCAGGATAACCGATGGTCACTGAGGGTAACTAAGTGGATTCCAAGGGAATTCGAACGTAGCAGGGGGCGGCAGAAAGTTAGGTGGGGGTACCAGATTAATAAGTTTGCGGAAATACGGACATGAACAAGGTTAAGTACAAGGTTAATTGAAGAGACATGTGAAAGGCCTTTTCTCTGCAGTGGGCCTAGTCAGATTGATGATATAGAGAAACCTGACTCGGCTGAAACGAACCGTGGCGCCGAATTGTCTACGCATTGGGCTGCGTACGGGAACTCCGTCCCGTTCCATCCGAGAAAAAACGACATCTTCAGTGAGAATATAACAGCAACTCATTATGTACATTCGCCACACATCTGGTCCTATATTTTCCGTCATTGAAAAACCATTGACCAAAGGGCCAGAATCTCTTTCACCAACATCCAAATATACCGAATGCTCTCTAGCTATGAGCCAATACGAGTGCTGCTGCGAGGTTAGTGACAAGTAGAGCAGAATGTATGCGGAATATCTGCTTGTTTTCATTTGCTCCATCCTGAAGCATCGACAGTTCAAGAAGCGGAGGCAAAAACACAAGGTAAGAAAACAATCGCATGAAAAAGAACATGATACGGGAAGCGTAGGATGAATCCACAGCGGCCGAACCAGTGCGGAGAGGGTAACGAACATTATTTATTTGGTAAGATGCTTTCAGTCCATTTTCTGCGATGAAAGTGCTGCTCGGATAAATTGCTGCAGCTGGCTGCAGTTCTGGAGGAGAAAGAAAAAGGACATAGGCTACATTTTGGTGTAAAAGCAGACTAGGATGACGGATTTGAAAAGTTGATAATGCTGGACCCGATATCAAGCTTCAGGTGCGTAAAAGACAAAACAATTAGCGAAGGTGGACCACTTCTCTGCAGCGCCCTTTTCATGAAGCAATTTCTCACACCCTGTGATAGAAGAATAGAAAATTAGAATAGTTTTATTTTAAAGAGTTCCAGTGTCTTTGTGCTGAATTTTGCATGAGTATTGGTGACCAGAACGCTGATTGTTATTATTAAGCGATTTATTTCTTTTCAAATAACTGTGAGCTTGCAGTAGGAACGTAATCGACTAAAATTGCGAAGTAGTGGCTAACATGCAAGACACGTTAATTACAGTTCTCCTTCATTATCGATAAGTCTAATGTATTTGGCTCAAGATAGTCAAGAACCGCTATGAAATAATGATACCTAACATCCTTAAGGAATAGTGTCCTGAGCGATAGGTGAAATTTTCTCTTTTTTTTTCTCGCGTAAGGTAGCTGAGCTGTATTTTTTTTTTATTAGGCGAAGTCAACCGTTTTTTTTTAGTAGATGGTAGCATCAGACGTGCAAAAACTCACTGCTGACGCGGCTAAGGTCATTTTTCCTGACTTGCAATTCAGCCATATGTTTAGTGCACAGTTTACGTGACTAAAAGAAATAAAAATAAACGCAGAGAACCAATCTTCATCCTGCTTGACGGCCGTCCTAATGGAAGGTATTTTTAGCATTACTGATACCTTAAAAGCCACACGATTTAGAGGCCGCAGACAGGTTCTTTTGAGATCAGCGCTTTCTTTTTCTTGTGTTTTTCTTCCTTTCT
The DNA here is from genome assembly GCF_052857255.1 of Amblyomma americanum. Classification (NCBI taxonomy): domain Eukaryota; kingdom Metazoa; phylum Arthropoda; class Arachnida; order Ixodida; family Ixodidae; genus Amblyomma; species Amblyomma americanum. The sequence continues at coordinate 130,565,907 of NC_135499.1, forward strand.
TTTTTCGTGGAGGTAATACCGCGCGGTATTGTTTCAAACACGCAGGTAACGAGTGCTTATAGTAAAAGAAACAGCAGTGATGGGTTACGGTTTATGTTCGTCCAATTTGACTGTACTTAACACTGCAAAAACATCGGGCTTACGGCAAAACAAAGCAAACTCTCTAAAAAACACACAAACAAAAACGAATTCTTGGAGGAACTGTCAAATTTTAACAATTTGAAATTTGATTTTCTTTAGGAGTTTCAGGACCAACACAGGAAACACTCGCACAAAGAAACGCGTCACACAGGCACACACAAAAAAAATGTTTTATGAAATGCAAGATTTCTTTAAGGCCTAATCGGCGACATTACATTCCATGTTTGCGCCATTCAGCAATTCGGCGCTGCCTGAAGCAGCGTCGTAAGCAGATTAAAACAAGTTCTCCGGACTTCCGTCTTAGCATGGCAGCTCGAGAACGTGGGCGGAAGCTTAACAGGCCGCGATGTTCAGCCTGGCTGCGTGGGTGATGCAAGCGCTAAAGCGCAAGTTAAAGAAGCGCGCCGGGGCGGCCGTGCTCGAAACACGATGCGCCACTCAAATGCTAACGTACGGGAAGACTTTACCTACCGCGTGACTTAAAAGATTTCTTTTTAAGCATCGTAAAAACAATGACGGCAGCCATTGATATTAGCGACTGAACAGTCGGATGAATGGCAGAGGGAGCGTTGGCGAAATGGAAAAAATAAATAAATAAGGGAGGAGATATACACGGAAAGAAAGAACAAAAGTTTGGATGCAAACGAAAGGTGGTGAGAAAGAAGAAAAGAAAGATTCAAAGCAAGAAAGAAAGAAGGAAAGAGAGAGAGAAAGATAGAAAGAGAGAGAGAGAGGATAGGAAGAAAGAAAAAAAGAAGGAAAGAGAGAAAGATAGAAAGAAAGAAAAAGAAAGAAAAGAAGAAAGGAAGAAAGGATAGAAAGGAAGAAAGAAAGAGAGAGAGAAAGATAGATGGAAGGAAAGAAAGAAAGAAAAAAAGGAAGGAAGAAAGAAAGAAAGGAAGGAAGGAAGAAAGAAGGGAAGAAATAAATAAATAAATAAATAAATAAACAAAGGAAAAAGCGATGGCCATTGAAATCGCACATCGCTTTAGTTAACAGTGGACCCAACGGCTTGAGGTACAGGTCAAGGCGATTATTTCATTTCCCAGCCTAGATAGAAAGCAAGAAGGTTCAAGATTGCTCTTAAGTAGCCCCTGGATCTGCAGCTGATTCCAGTTTCCTAACTGGGATACTAGGCAGGTTTCATATATGGCGCCCTGAAATCAAATGAGAATGCACATGGCTGCTGGCCCGCAGAACTGTTCGAACGGCCTTGATGGAATAGCGAAGACGCAGATTAATTGTGGACCACGTGAACATGAAATCCTTCTTGTTATTTGTTTTTAAATATCCTCCATAGTAAACGCAATAAAGAGGTCGGTAACTGCGCAAAAATACAAAGGGCTGTAACAAAATAGGAGTAAAGGTACTACAAAAAAATTTGTTATCTATAAATTGTTAGCTAATGTAATCTTGAATAAACGGTGATCAATAATTAGAGTTGAATAATGCATGAAGGTACTTTCGTTTTCCGGACGTCCGGGGTACAGAAGAATGGAAACATGTATCTTTCGGATTGTGGTCTTGATTCCCTGACGCTTTATGCGTACCTCCTAGAACCATGCCTTATTTTCGTGGGACAGAGTACAGGCAGGGCCACAATTCAACCAAACATGGCCAACATTCTTCGACAAAAAATGTGAATATTGAAAAATTGTAAGGTACTGCTATAGAAATATTGAACATAATGGTCCATTCTCCTGTGTTGTAGCAAAATCTTTCTCTTAAATTTTTTCTATCGCTGGCATGTAGCAAAACTAATGAGGAACGGCTTTGATGATAGCAAAAATGTTAATATGCGAAAAAATGCAAGCCTGTCGAAAGAAGATCTGTGGATATATTGAATGTTGTATTGAATTCTTAAAAAAAACGCATATGAAAAACTTGCGTTCATGAATTCTTCCCCTTTAAAAAATGGTTTGTTTCGGTTTATGGTGGCTAAACTTTCAAATGCGACATCAGTCTATGACGGACGCCGTAGTAAAGGGCCCCGCATAATTTTGACCACCTGGGGTTCTTTAACGTGCACTGACGTCGCACTGTACACGGGTCTCTAAAATTTCGCTTCCATCGAAATACGACCGGCACGACCGGCATCAAACCTACGTCGTTCGGGCCAGCAGCCGAGCTCCATAACCACTAAGGCACCGTGGCGGTTCGTTCAGAAATGCTTTTATCCAGAATTGTTTTTTGAACAGAATTCTTACCCGCCGCGGTGGCTCAGTGGTTAGAGCACTCGGCTACTGATCCGGAGTCCCCGGGCTCGAACCCGATCGCGGCGGCTGCGTTTCAATGGAGGCGAAACGCTAAGGCGCCTGTGTGCTGTGCGATGTCAGTGCCCGTTAAAGATCCCCAGGTGGTATAACTTATTCCGGAGCTCTCCACTACGGCACCTTCTTTCTTTCTTTCACTCCCTCTTTTATCTCTTCCCTTGCGGCGCGGTTCAGGTGTCCGCCGATATGTGAGACAGATACTGCGCCATTTCCTTTTTCTAAAAACCAATTTTGAACATAATTGTTAGGTATGAAGAGATCGGTGAAGAGAGCAGTCGCTTTTCTTGAGCGCTGACCCGGTCATGCCTATGTGATTTGATGCAGTATTTGGTCGTTTTCAGATTGTGTCCCGTGCTCGCAAGTAGAGCGTGTACCGCCTTATTCAACATCTGTTTGAAGACAAATTTGTTTCACTAATTAATTGCTCCTCATTAATGGGCGAAAAATGTTATATAAATATTTCTTCTGAATGTAGGAGCGCATGCATAAATGTTTGGTTTTGCTTTTTCTTCTGTTAATTTCTCCACCGTTGGTAAAAAATTAATGAAGTCCTCGAACCTTTGATGCCGTTTGAAGAAGGAAAACTTTTGTGTTTGCGCATGCGACAAACCACGGGATGCCGTTACAGTCGTTGCAGCTTTCGGTTTCCGCAGCTGAGCGAGCTGTCCTAAGTTTTACCTTCGTCTGCTATGCAGAGGACAGCATGGTCTCTCGCAAAAACAAGATCCATGTGGCTCAGTTTAGGCCCTGGGTGCGTTATAGGAGATGCGGTTCCTGATCTATCTCAGCATTCTCAACACATGCATACGGTGAAGGGTCGCTAATTTTTAGATCTATTTATTCAGCAGGGTTTTTTTATCACGCTTGTTCTTCCGGTCGGCGTTGTGGTTTAACCACAATACATCACCCCTGAAGGGGAGCCTGGAGTTGTCGGTGAAAAAGTGCCAGACAGAGGAGGGGGCCGTGTGCCAGTGACAGCTGCATATTTAACCTTACGAACGGCGAAAATCTAGCGCTCGACAAAAACACCGCGCCCACTTCTAAAAAGAACTAGGCCACAATTCCTCCTATGCTCGTTCTTTTCCAAGGACGGCGGAATATTTCTGCCGCAACCGTGGAGCACTGAGACGGTTGGATAACAAACTATTTGGAGATAAGATGCGAGGCGCTGACATTGCGCGATCCTTCACCGCATGATAACCCCCCCTCCCCCCCCCCCCCTCCTTTTTGTCCCCTTCGTGTGCCATAAACAACTTTGTTTTAAAAAATATATAGAGCTAGGCTGACATGCAAAGAACGTAAGCTAGAACTTTTTCTGCACAATGAAGAAAGATGCGTTAGTAGGGTAAGAATGGATCGTGGTCTGGGACGTTTTCAGAACTATTTTAACAAGCTTTCCTTTACAGTTCGCTTGTCTATCCAAGCGCAACGCTAGGGTGACTTACAGCGTCGTCCGTCTGTCCTTAAGAAATTTTATACGTCTTCTTTCACACTTTTTACTGCGCGTCTAACTGTGACGCAGCTTTTCATCTGCTGGCTCACAGAATCTCATTTCTCTATTTCTCTCTCGTTCTCTCTGTCAGTGTTGGTACATGCAGCGAGAAAAATATAGCCGAGAAAAGAAGAGTGCAGCCGGGAATTGAACTGTCTGCTCACAGAAAAGTTACACACAATATGGTTGGCACTAAGCGGCTTGAAAGTATTCTCCGTCGGTTCAACTTCGAGGCTGATGTCATCTGCGATAAGTCGACGCAAATAATCAGCCCTGTTAAGCCTTCAAGTCGTCACCGTGGTCGCCTCTATGGACAAACGTTACTGCGGTGATGTGATTTTGTTGTCTTCATCTGGTTAGGGGGGGGGGGGGGAATTTTTTTCCAGAAAAACAGCGAACAAAAAGAGCGTCACTTTGTTCGCTGTCTCAGTTCGCATAGCGGAGCAAGTGAATATATTATATAAAGACGTGGATGCAGACACAGTCGACTCTCTAATTTGTAATTGATTATATGATAAGCTGCTGCATACCGGTACATGCCCAAGCTTCCACCTTGTCTGATAATACCGCTCTTATCTTTTCTTCAGAGGAGAGAAAACGAAAGAGAGAAATTGGATACCTTGTATACGGAAAGAATAGTCGAAATTCTTTTGCTCTTCAACTGAAGAATATCTGGCTTGTCGAACACTGTTCCCTCCAACCTTGTTACCGCCCATTTCTAGAGTTCTTCACAAGCACTCCACACAAAGTGTCCGAAAGGTCCAAAAGACCTGAAATTTTCACGTCCATTAGCTTTCACAGCGCGTCACCGTTGCATATGCTTTTGGAAGATAAGCTAGAAAACCAAAATCGGACAGTTTAATGCACTTCTAGCAACAAGACGGCGCTCAACGGCTAACAGTTTCTTACAAATTGAACGAATTTATCACAATATAATCAAACGATGTTGAACTGTGCGCGCCTCAGCAGGGAGGCAATCCTTTGTAGGTCACGTGGGCTAGAAGCGCAAAAGCGACATAAGTGGCACGCCCTCTACAAACCTATTTCACCGCGCCGGAATAAATGAGGCGTGCCCAGACTGACGCCAGCGCGCACGAAAACATGACTCGCCGCGACGGTTCGTAGCGACCGAAAAAGATAAGAAAAAAAACAGTACGGAAAAGAAGAACCTAATATTTGCAGAGGGCGCTGCCACCACTCACGGATTGTTTACCGTGCCCTCCAAATGAGAGACACGTGGCAGCAGGGTCTTACTTCACTAGCTCTATATGACGCTTATTCTCCGTCGTCTGACTCACGAATGGCTACTGGCTCCACGGCCTTCAACGAAGGTCGCCCTTTTAGGAACAGACACCTAAATACATGAAGCACAGTCTTTTATGCTCGTTCTTTGTCCTTTTTTTGACGATGGTTCAACATTTTACGTTTCAGTACTAAACCAATGGGGATCGAAGCCTGCTCTAGAACCTGCTCATTACAAGCAGTTTTTCGCTTATAGCCGTAAAAAGGGAAGCCGCCAGCAGAGCGCTGGGAGGCACGTCCGAAGCCGATGTAAAGATTCTGCGACGCTTCCCATTGATGCACCGAGTGCGACGACAGTCTACAGTTCTTGACGACCAACCGTCCCGTTATCCCCATCCTCTTCCCCCCCTGCCATTCACAACCCGAACACCTCTTCCCCATTCCACGTCTCTGTGTCGCACTTTTTTTTACTTTTTAGGTTCCCTCCCGGGCTTGATCGTTTCCTCGCTCAACGCGCCCCGTAGAAACGTGCTGCACGCAGCTACTCGGCTCTCAGCTCAAATTTCGTTTTCACGGCTGGCTAGAGAAGCAGAAACAACATCAACCATGTACGGAAGCGCTTTGCTTCTGTGTTTCACGGTGTTCGGAACACGATTCCGGGAGGAAGAAATATGCCGAAATCCTTTGTTTCTCGACGCCAAATGAACAGCAGGGCGCATCTACTACGCGGCTCTGTTTAGTGCTTCGCAATTTTCTTCCGCTCCATGACGTGAAGGATTGCTTTCAGCCGCGACTGGCGAAGTAAATGGGGGGCATGAACGCAATGCAAGGCATCAGAAAAGCAAGCCAATGCTGAGAGAAAAGCGCGCGCATTCGAATCAGCCGTTGCTTTTTGCTTCACATGAGCGCAGAGTAACTGACATTGACAGTGAATGTGGAGGAGGAGGAGGAGGAGGAGGAGGAGGAGGAGGAGGAGGAGGAGGAGGAGGAGGAGGAGGAGGAGGAGGAGGAGGAGGAGGAGGAGAAAGGCAGGCTGAATGCTATTATCAAAAACTGTATGGTATGTGTCTGGTAGGTGACCTGCAGTGACCAAGCGGAGAGGTACATCCTTTGTTCAGTTGTCATGTTTTTTAATCACTGGCGATTGGTCATTGTTATGACGGCGGGTTTTGGCAGATGAAGACACCTACTTTCGATGAGAACGCGTAGCTTACATGAAGTCGAAAATCGCTCCGTTTTTTACCTCATCACTCGGCTCGGTGCTTGCGCGATATAAAATAAGTTATTAAATGTAGCTCATTAATAGGACCTTAGTGCGCCGGAGAGCTCTCCACCTGCATGACTGTCTCTACAGCTGAAAAAGCGACACAGAGAGATAGACAGACTGAAAGAAGACAGTAGGGATGTTAACTACAAGAGTGTTCCGGTTGGCTTCCTTATACACTTGAAGAATGGACGTAAAAGGGAGAGTGGGATGTCGCAAGAGTCAAGGACATCAGGGAAGGTCACAGGGACTGCAAAGTAGCAATTCTATCGCAAAACCACGACGTCCCGAGGAATCCAAACACTGCTTGATGTTCTGTAAGGGCTTCCGTTCGCTGCAACCACAGTCTGAAGATTTTACTAGAAGCGGTCTGGCATATAGAGCATAGCACAGTGTTTGACTTTCGTCGCTTAGCGGAGGGCTGTCACAAAACAGGTCCTCTATTGTCTTTTCATAGCCAAGTGTCTCACAGTCACGGCTCTCGGCCATGATATTGCGGAAAGAATAGCGCTTTGTAAAACAAAACACTCAGCACTGACTGCACAACACTGATTGCACAGCACTGACTGCACTGCAAATATGCTTCATGTCACGGTACATGAGGCGGACTAAAAATACTTGCTGTCTGAGTTTTCTTTGAAGCGATGAGGCTAGAGAAGTCCCTGCCTGCTGTTGAAAAACTGCGAGAAGTATTGAGCAGTCCAGCGCGTAGTCAGTGCATTTTAAGTTGCTGAGAAATGAAACTTTTTCGGGACAGTACCTGTAACAAGGCGCTTAGTGAACATTTCATGCCACTTGAAATTCTTCAACGGCAAGAACGGAAGAAGTGCACGCAGGTCAAGTAAAATGGAATTTGGTTTTTTGGGGAAAGGAAATGGCGCAGTATCTGTCTCACTTATTGGCGGACACCAGAACCGCGTCGTAAGGGAAGGGCAAAGGAGGGACTAAGAGAAGAAAGGAAGAAAGAGGTGCCGTAGTGGAGGGGGCTCTGGAATAATTTCGAGAACCTGGGGATCTTTAACGTGCACTGATAGCGCACAGCACACAGGCGCCTTAGCGTTTCGCCTCCATATAAACGCGGCCGCCGCGGTCGGGTTCAAACACGGGAACTCCGGATCAGTAGCCGTGCGCCCTAACCACTGAGCCACCGCGGCGGGTACGCAGGTCAAGTCATATGTTGAATTTCAATCGCAGGCCCGGAGCGGTCTGCACGCTCTGTGACAGAGCGCCTGAATCCGGCGCAGAGCGCGCGACCTGAAATTGCGACTGGAGTACTCTTGCTCTGGCCAGAGCATGCAGGCCAGAGCATGTACGGCGCCGCTATCGCCGCTGAATAAGAACGTCACGCAAACTTCCTGTCTTATCCGCCGATTTCGGCGGAGCAGTCCCGACTGCTCCATGGAGCAATCTCGGCTCGGCAACCGCTCCCTGTCTACGATTGGAAGACTCGATCCGTGCCTCAGATCTGCGTTTGGAATACAGCTGCTCCGAAAACAGCAGGAAACGTTGCTCCAGAAGTGCTCCAACTCTGCGATTGGAAGTCACCAATAGAGACGTGGTCGAGAGCCAGCTTGAGGATACCTCTGTATGGGCGTGCCTGCATGCCTAATTCGCAGTAAACGCCCGCTTCGACAAGTTTCAGGGACAAAAGAGAACCTGTCATTAGAGGATGCCGTCTATTGGCCTATTGGATGCACGTGTACCACTTTGCATTAGCCCGTTTTCATGTAATAAATTTACAGTTGTTTCTTTTGTCATTAATTAAAGGGCAGCTGTGTCGTTTTTTATTGAGAATTGCATGGTATTCAAATATTCATGTATGAAGCCTGTAAGTAAAGAACACCAAGTTCTTTTGCGCTGGTAGTTGAAAATATGACGCAATCGCAGCTTAAAGCTCAGGCTTGTGACCGCACGTGATAAATGCGAAGAAGCTCACTGAAGGCGTCATGGAGGCTGAGATTTCAAATTCATCTGTCCTCGCCCACGCCCTGCCATCTGTCGCCGGGTGCCTCCAAAGAAGGCTGTGTTTATGTGCATGCATTTCAGTGATGAAGATACACAACTGCAGTTTAAGACGTCATCACTCACTACCCACCCGGCGCTGTCTGCTGCGGAGAAGCCTGAAAGCCGTCGTGAGATTTTATCAGCGATTACGTCACCATTTGAAATGCTAGCCCAAAGAGACTGCGCATGCTTGACCTCCAAGTCTCACTCATTCGACCCATTTCAGCTTGTTTAACTCTAAAACCTCTTCAGTTGCCTTTTACTTGAGTACAAACTGTCAGTATATAGTCGGCCTATAATTAATTAGGGAGCTAAAAGACCTCAGTGATAATTTTTGCTAATAAAGGTACGTCTATCATTTGTAATCGCGATTTAAGAAGAAACCATAGCGCGCAGAAGAATACGAGGGACAGACAATACACGGACAAGCAAAGGCCGCTAATCATCCTTGCAATTCAAAATGGCTGCACTCATGAGTTTGAACTATAAGGTATGGCTATCTCAAACAGATTTAATCGAATGAGACATTCGCTTTGAAGTTCACCGAAGCCCCTCTGCACATTTTTAATACAAAAAATGGGGTTGGCTGCTTGCTATAATTAGTGCTGCATTCTTTGAAACACGCGTCCGTGGTAGTTCAGACGCCTTTAGTGCAGAACAGATAAAATATTGTTGAAAAATGTAAAACCCGTCAGCTAAAAATATGCCTTCTTTCGTCTACTAACCGCTATCACGTTAACTCAATGATGTCGCCAGTGTACAAACAAATACAATTCAAGGAGGCCGTGAAATTAGCAGCACACTGGAAAAGTGAACTGATCGCCAAAGATGATTTGCAAGTAATCGGGCATGATAGCTCTCACAAGAAAGCAAACCAGCTTCGTTAAAACAAGTCGTGAAACACTGTTTACACATTGTCTTAGGTAAAAAAATTTTTCTTCAGGGTGAAATAAGTCAAATGTTCTCATAGGGAGAGAAGCACTCATCTGGTTAACTACTTTCTATTGGACTGTCGACTTTGCATGTTCAAGCTCCGTCAGCTGGGTGTCTGTGAATTCGACAAAAAAATTTATTCCTGACAGATTTATTTGTTCACTCTTGAATTTTTGAATAGTTAGGCTGATTAAAAATTTGAAATGAAAGAAACCGGTCGGTTATCTCCCCCTGTTCACTGTATTATTTGTGCATGAGACAACAGAGGCGCATGCGAAGTCTCAGTGCGCTGCTTTTTACTTTCTTCTTTAAAACTTAATGCATTCGCAACATCACTGCGTACCCACTTCCCTAAAATGCATGAACGCGAGAAGTTTCTCAGTTAACCAACCAGAAATGCGCTCTGCATGCATGTCGCAAGACGTTGTATCTCGATGCCTAGCTTTCCAGCTCATTTCCTTGAGAACAGACAGTAGACGTCCTCGCAAACACGTCTACCCGACTCCGGCAAAGATAAGGGGTGTCACAGGAGGCGTTAAATTCCGCGCGCCAAACCACGGTTTCGAATTCACTGGATGCAGCGCGCGATCCAAAATAAATTGCCCTCCGGAGAGCATGGTAGTGGAGGCATGCGCAGTCTCCTAATGCAAATGCGAGAATGGGGGGTGGGAGGATGGGACCAAGATAGCTTAAAAGATAGCAGTTGCAAGAAAAGGTAGAGGAGGAAACGAAGGAGAAGAAAAGACCTCCGGCATCCGAAGCTGAAGGTGAACGTCGAGCTTATGCGAGAAGACGCGAAAGCCATTAGAAGAGAGAGCGGCGATGCTCCCAGGAGCTGCTCAGGAGATACTTCGCCGATACGCTTGGCGAAATCTTCCACCTGGAAAGTTGGTAAAAGAAATAGAGTAAAAGTGTGTGCGCAGAGAAAGGCCTGCTGGAAGAGGGAGCAGAATAGGAGGACGGGGGTGGAGGCGTGCACAGAGCGAATTCGCAGGCTTTAAACCGAAGCCGCAGGCCATCGATCGTCGAGCGTGTCGCCCACTCCCCCGCAAGTTGCGGTTGGCGAGCAAACAAAAAGGAGGAGCAACTAGGATGAAAGCTGGCGCGAAGCGGAAGGGGAGCACGGATGGTCGTCGAAAAGGGGGGGGGGGGGGGGGGGGCTGAACAACGGGACGCTGCTTCGGGCCACAACTATAAAAGAGCGGCCGGAGCAACGCGGGCCTTCGCAGAGAGTCGGTAGCTTATAGAGCGCCCATGACGCTTTCGCGGTCGAAGGAAGTGGGCATTCATTAGAGATTTGGAGCGCGTGACTGCTTATCGAGCAGTGATCTAAGATGATCCTACTAAGTTCATTTCTTGTTCCGCATCCACCTTCTCTTTCACTCTTCTTTAGTTTTCGATATCTTTTTTTTTGCTGTTGTTGATGCCTTGTGTACTGCCGAATCACGTAGACAGCGCTTTCGACTGTTCTTGCTCCCTGCCTATGCTAAAATTGAGCGCGGAAATGGCTCCTTATTTCAGCGGGCTCCTATGGTCGTCTGCTGGAATCGTGTGAGGCTGATTGAATTTCATTATCTAGGTTTATTTTTGTTCGGCTGCTTCTTTGGAGAGAGCGAGAGCCAGTAAAGAGAAAGAGAAAGCCAGTATTACAAAGTAAGGATCAAGTAAAGCAGCTCCATACAGCGCAGAAACGGCAGGTTGGGGAACGGCAGTAGTCAAAGGGATACAACGTGCAAGGAGGAAAGCAAGCGGCCGATGCGCACCTTTTAACGGGGAAATTTCACATACCAGAGGTATGCATACGTGGCAAAATTATTTTCTGAAATTAAATTTATTGCAGCGCTAATTACTTTTCTAAAATACGCACGAACGTAATTATATTACATTACCAATTACTGTTCACTACAACTAATGATATTATATTAAGATTCTTTCGAACAAAAATTGCGATTGGCTTCAAGTTACATCCTATTTTTCATTACACCCCAAAGAAAAGGAAATAGAGTAAAAGGAACGCTGAATTCTCTCTAGACGTGACGCAAACACTTTGTGGCGTGTCCGCCAAATTCTTCCCATTCATCTATTCCCCCATCCCTCTTCCTTCCTAAAGCACGGGTCGTTACGTAGAAACTAAAAAAAAAGCAACGAAAACAGAAGCATGACCAAACACTCGTTACTTTCACCTGCACTGAAAGCAGAAAGGTGCGGTTAACTCAGCAATTCGCTGTTCGATGCTGTCTTTGGCGATCCTATAGTGCCAGTATTCTGGTTCACTATAGGCGAACCCAAGACTCGACACCGGCTGACTGCGCTGGCGAATGATCCACCATAGACATCACCGCCTGTTCCCTCGCGTCGACTTGTCTAACCAGCCACCGCTGTGTGCTTACTAGACCCAACCACGGGAGTACCTCTGCGCGCGCTTCTGGCTCGTTTTAAACTCCTACATGCGTCGTCTACACCTTACGTGCTGATAGTACAGCCCTAAATATTGCTTCTGCCTATCTCTCGTAAATACGCGTATACGGCGACCCGACAACAAAAAATTGGCAGTGGATTAGCTCGGATATGCCAGGATGTGTACGTAGCGAAAGCACGTAGCATACGCATATACGTAGCATATACGTGCCGCCACGTAGGGTGTACGTAGCATAGCTTGGTTAGCCTCGGTTAATCTTGATTGCAAGTCCAGGTTAGTCTGCTTGTCTGGCTAGTTGTTGTCACGTGGTTCGTCACGCGGTTGGTCACGTGACCAGTCACGTGGTCGGTCACGTGGTGCGATGCGACCACGGTGGGAGTGCAAGCACGGTGGGAATGCTATCACGGCGTAACTGCGAGTCCGTGGCCAATAGCGCTTTCGCACTAAAAGACACCGGGGGCCTCAGACGCCTCTCTTACTGAATTCCTTGTGCTTTCCGATCTCTTACCTGGCGCAGACTTGCCACTCGACATTCCTGATTTTAAGGTTCTTTACCGGGCATACGGAGGACCAAGAGCTGCCGACACAATGAGCGCTGATGTATTTTAGGAAAATAATTTCTAAAGTAAATAATTACATTTGCTGCGAAATTACTGAACCAAAGTAATACATTGCATTAATAAATCACTATTGCAAGAAAGTGCTTAATTGGGTTACAAAATAACTGAAAAATCAATTAAATTACTATAATTTAGATACTGCCATGTCGGAAGTGAAGTAAGGATACAGGCAAGGAAACTGAGTGCCTGGGCAGCCGGGACCATCAAGCAGGGATGCGTCAAGGACTAACAGCAATGTCAAGGACTAAGGAAAGGATGGACTAACAGCAGATGGTTTGAGAGAAATGCGATCGGCATAAGAAAAACACGTCCAGGAAGAGGTGCCATAGCAGCAGATTTAATTGGAACCTCGTGCACTTTTAGCGGTAACCAGATAAGCAGCAGCGGCGAACCCTAAACAATGCATGAAGGATTATTGGAAAGTTGGACAAAATAGATTCATCAAGCATTCTTTAAAAAGAATGAACTAGATCATAGAGGCCGGTGGGGAAGATGCAAAGCAGACTAAACTGAAAAAAATATAAACTTATATACCCATGATGGAAATATCTAAAAAAATAATCGACAAAAGATGTGAAGAACGGTTGCATTTCCTTCTGTTCTGAATGCTGTTTTCTAAAGTGATAATACACTGCAATCTTGTGGGGAGTGTTAGTGTTTTCCAACGCCAAAAAATAGGGATTAGAAACTTTGTTGTCCATGCCGGCACTAACTACCTCTAAGGTAACATCACGCTACAGTATTGCACAAATCATGTTCACCTATGTTAGTGAGAAGTTCAATAGGAAGCAATGCCGCAAAAGTCTTGCTGTTTATTACATGAGCAAAAAAAAAAATCTAATTACGTTTAGCAAGATCAGCTACCATTTAAGTTCGAATATTTTTTATATTGACGTTTAATTGTTAAATTACAACCACTTTTCTGAAGCTGTAAATGTTAACGTTCTGTGTGCTTAATTTTTAAGCGGTTTAAATGATGCTAGGTTGTTATAATGCAGTGTTGCCCCGCCGGTGTATGCCGTCCTTAGTGGGAGAGTCAGTTAATGGACGGTGCCTAAGCATGATGGCAGGCTAGATAAAGTAAACGCAGATGACAGTATTCTGAATTACGTGCGAAACCATTGATTTGTACGCAGTATGTAGGCAATATTTCAGATTGCAAATGAGATTTGCTTGGTTTTATTCCTAAAAATGTGCAGTAACTGCTCGATGAGAGCAGGTAACAAGGAATGGGAAAAGACGTAATGCAAGAAACGGTGGTTGGTGCGAAGTACGTAAAAGAAATCTATTTTTAATGACACCAATTTTATTTGACGCGGGACGTTAACAAGGTCACAGCTGAGCTTGTAAATTATTGATGTTATGGACTTATCGCAATTTTGGTCTTGGCGACGTCAGCGTCTAGGATCCAGTCTGATGTTCCAGGACGAATAAAGATCACTAATGCAAGATAAATGAAAACTTATTCAAGAGTAAATCCTTACGGTACACCCCCATTTATTGTTGGTGCCTTTTAGAGAACTCCTGCAGTAACAGCAACCCGCTCCTAATCGTGCAACTATGAAGTACTAATGACATCAGGGCCGGGATTCGTGTTACTTCAAAATTAATTGAAAGAGTTAAGTAGTTAATCAGGAGGTGCCATCAGATATATATAGGGAGAGATTAATTTTATAATAACTGGCCACTATAAGTTTAGCTGGTAGAAATACAAGAGCCTAATAGGTATAGCATTCAGAGTATTAGGCTTATTTCACCACAGAAATTAGCTGTTCTTTCAGGTATTTTGTGAAACACATTTTTTTATGTGCCTGCAAAACTGAAGAACACAAATCAGTATCGAATTTCTCATTGAAGTGCGGTTAGAGTTGTAAAAATCAACATTGCCCTAATTCGGTTTAGTTCCCAGGAAGAATAGGTCTTCAACAATAAATTATAGAAACATCGCTCAAGGCGTGAGATGTAAGGTGAGCAGTGATTTTCTTTGCGGTGAATGGTGCGTATCAGTAACATCACTTGGTGAGTCTTTTAACCCCAGGTGTTGCTTTTGCTGGTTTAGTTCAAAGCAAAAAATTGGCTGTGGTTTAGCTCTGGTTAAGCCTTGTTGAATTGCGAAAGCTTCGTTTACTCGGCACGTCGTCTACGCAGCGTCTAATTCCGACGCTCTCGAGAAATCAAACCGGTCTCTTCCGCAGTTGAAGAGTGACTCCGGGGCGTGGCACGATTTCTTCTAGCTGCATCTCTGTTACAACGCTTCTCGAGTCGTGCGGCGCGTTCTTCTGGCGTCTCTTGCGCGCGTTCTCTCTTCCTCGCTTCGTTCTGTCGTTGCTGCGTCTCTTTCGCGTCCTCCCTCGGAGCGTCTTAGGCATACTAGGAAGCATCATCACATCATCACATGGTGCCCCGCTCACAAAGGTGTACAGGGAAACAAACGGGCGGACCGCCTGGCTCGAGGACTTATTTTCCGAGCCGCGGACACATCGATCCGGGAGGAATACCTCACACCTACGCTGCCGCAAGATATCCTCGACAGCCAAATACGTGCCAAGCTGACAATGGCGCCACCCTACCCTAAACTCACACGCTGGCAATCCAGGAACTGGAGACTTCCTACAAACCAACACATATCCCAACATACGCACACTCAGCAAAATAACCTGTCCCAATACGATGACTGCGGTCCTTGGTGCGGTGACACACCAACCCTCAAACACATCACTTGGCATTGCAAACAAAGACCAGGAGATGGAAATTCACCCCTGGTCACACGCAGCGAACTTGAAAGATCGTGGGAGGCGCGACTCCTCCGGCAGGACCTGTGAAGCCAGAAGGCAACCTTGGACCAAGCCGAACGAGCCGCTAGAGCCAGCGGGGCCCTGGAATAGGGGCTTCACCCGCAAGAACCTCAGTCTGCTATTTCAATAATATGTTTATTCCACCCCCTCCTCTTTCGCGCTCTCCATAACGACTACTATGCACTGTGGCGAAGCGCATATATGTATATATATATCCACCGTGAGGCGACACCTCCTCTCCCTCTACCCCAGCGAAGCACATCTGGTGGAGCGAGCGACGAGGGCAGCGGCGTCGGCAGCGGCGCCATCTGTTGGAGTGCAGCTGCGGCGTTTCTAGGCAACGGCGGCTGAAGGTCGGCCACGGAATACGGCATACGACATACGAAATACGGCATACGGCGCGAGGAGCCGAAATGGCCCGCTGGCTGGCGTAGTGAAGCTTTCGCTTTAAAAAAAGAACTTACGATGTGGCTAGAGGGATATGCTTACTTGTAAGTGCATTCCTGTCTACTACAGGAAAGAAAGTTATGAACAGTGTTATACGTTTGAATAGGATCAAAATACTGATTTTAAAAAGAACGATTTTGCGTATAGTCGGCTTGTGTGCATTTCACAACCAGCTTACGAGTTTTTGTTCTTCCAGACATTGCTTCTGAACCAATGTTCCATCGTACAATCAGTTCTGTCCTTTCCAGCTGTGCTTAAAAGCAGGGAGCAGGTATTTTATAATTCGTAATCAGTTTTCTTTCATGTTGTTTTCTTGAGTGCTCATCAATTTCAGGTGGCCATCTCTTATCCATTGGTTATGGGATGATACTGATATCTTTCAGCTCCTTTCGTGCAGGAATATGAATGAAACTTTATCAGTAATTTTCAATAGCTGCGAGCCTTCCAAAAAGCACATATTACATGAAAATTGAGCAAAAGTAAAGGAGCGCAAGGAGCGCATATAATCTGACCAAGTCGGCTTACTTACGCTGCTGTCTACATAGGCGCAGGGACTTGTTGAAAGGCACCGACAGTTATTGTGATTAACGGAATGCAACTGTCCCGCGTTTCAAGAACTGCAAAACTTCTACCCGTTGTGCGATACAAAAAAAGCAGGAATTGAGCGTAACATTAAACGCCTGCACAGCTGAAAAGAGAATATACCAGTAAAGCAAACATAGAATCAACCGGCTTTTTTCGCCACGTTTACGACATCTACCGAGGAATTATTCAAGCCTCCGCGGGGAAAAAAAAAAGTCAGCAAGAGGACACCGTAACTCCAGGGCAGAGCTGAAGAAGGAAAAGTCACGATGAGGCTCGGCAACTGATCTTCCCTTCATTTTTTTTTCTCGGTGCCCTTCCTTTCGAAATAGAGCGACACGTCCTCGTCCATTTCTCTGAACGGCTCGTTAACTGCCTACTGCAGAGAGGAAATCGCCGCTGAACCATGGGATCGTTTCCGAAATCGCGCCGGCAAGCGTGAATCAATATAATGACGTAAGTAAACACAAAGGAGGAGGAACCAAACGTTTCCGTAAATTGCGAGTGACGAGCCTGCCTCCCCCCTCCGTTTCTCATACACGCAGTTTCATGTTTCTTCCACCCCGCCGCTTATGAGGTCTGACTTTTTGCTCCCGGTACTCTGGCTCGGCTCGATCTTTTTCTGCGTTACGCGAGAAGTATAGCGTGAGTTATGAAGTCGTTCCAAGAAGAGAGATACAGCACTTGTCAGCGCCGAATGGGATCCGCAACTCGCCCGTTTCGGCCGCGATGTAAGACTGCGAAAGAAACGTACGAAAAAAAGAATGAGTCTGGCTGGAAATATTTGTGCGGGATGAGATACGCTAGTTTTCACATTGTTTCTCGAGGGGAAAAAAAGATGCGAAACGCCTGGGCAAGAGGGAAATTCGCAAAGTATAACAGAGGTTCGTTCTTACCGCTTTCATCGTCTATGATCGTGCTCCGTGCAAGACCAAAATTATCAGATCTTTTTTTTATTACCTCCGGCGTGCATTAGGCACGATGGCCTGGATATTAGAATGGGTTATGGTAAACTACCGGAAACACATTTCTTAGAAGATAATCAAATGCTTTTATTTCTGAATGTTCGTGCAGATATGCAGTAATTTGAGAGAAGTGCAAGTGATTAGTTGAGCGACGTGTTAGAAGAACTGTATATCATGTAATTTTTGATAATAAAGAATGATTGGGACCTTTTTGGCACCTTTTTCTGCGGCTACTATCAAGAGACGCTGGAGCTAACATTACAGCAATGTTTTTTTTTTGTAATCAATGGTACTATCGGGAACAAAAGTATCCACCCTCTTGCCATGTTCCGAACCATGCTGCGTTGCTTGCAGTCAGTAAATATGTTTTTATTACTATTGCATGCGCACGCCGTCTGACGATGCACCCCTGGTGTTGAGACCAGCGTAGTGCGCTGGTCTTGACACCAGGTATGCATAGTAAGGTGAAGCGTGCAGTGCGGCACGGTTCCGAATTTGAAAGGAGGGGGAGGGGGGTCAGTTACTTTTGGACCGCAGAGTACCAGTGACTCACACACCGAGCCCAATCGCCGCGAGCTGTAGTTAGCTTAGACGCTTCTAGTCACTTAGTGAATGCTTAGCATAATCAGCACAAAAGCAAAACTCAAACTGCATGTACTCGCCACCCTCGCTACATAGGTGCCAGTTGAGAGGTTATAGATGTGGAGGAGAAAAGTACAAAAAAATTTGCCAGGCTTTGAAAAAAAAAAGCATCCAACTCACTCAATAAAAGCAGTTCGATTTCGAGCTTTCGTTACGTAGGACTATTCAAAAAATATCTTATTAGAGGTAGTATTTGACAAAACGTTTGTAATCATTAATTTTCAGAGCAAGGTTAAAATTCTCTCTGGAAAAATGTGCTTCGTGCTTGATCCAAGGAAAGAATTTCCTTCGATGTTTTTCCTTCTGCAAGAAATAAAGCTGTCAAAGAATAATCCAATAGCAATCAGGGGTGACGCTTTTCATCACCGACACAAAGACGATATTATTGATCAATAGTGATAGTGATGGCAGAAAAAAAAAAGAAAATTGGAAGTGGTTTATAATATCGCCGAATCGACTGCGTGTCATATGTCGATGTTTAAGTATTACATTTGTAAACTCAGTATTCCTGAATACACGAAAAGTAGGTCGGGACAACAGAAGATAGCTTAAAAGAGACCGAAATTATGTATCGTAAAAGAGAGAGGAAAAATTATTCAATAGACCCATTATTTTTGAAGATATTTTTTTTTTCAAAGTAACGGCGACGAAACGCACACTCGAAAATCTTTAATAATACATAGTGTACAAAATATGAAGATCTGCTTACCTGCATAACAAAAATATACGCCGCCTGCCTGTTTTTATATGAAGGTAATATCATTATGTAATCCCGTTTTCGTGTACTATCAACATGTGTTCTCTCATATACAAGGTTCTGCCCGCCTCTTTTACATATGACTGTCGTCTGCTTCAGATCTCTTCGGCAGCGTTAATTGATTTTAACTGACCTTTGCAAACATTTCATGAGTCCTTGGGCCACAGGTGTACATCCAGTTATAACCAGCTTTTAAGTCTATATGCTTATTGCATACCTATGCTGTGAAGCATATACCAGGCACAGCAGAAAGATCAGAAAACGGTCCATGAAAACAAATACGAATATAAAATGTCAGCACAAATTAGTACCGGTTTGTAGTTTGTCGGTTTTTTTTTCAGAATAATTTCCGTCTACCCAGCTTTTGCTTCATTTCTTGAACCGATCTGCCTTGAAGTTTTTGAAAACATTAGTTGTCAAATTCAGTGCTAAAAATTTGTCTGAAAAAAGAAAATAATAAATTTATGTTTCATTTTCGCTTTCTACACGCGACGCTAACCGTTCCTACCCATTTAGGCCAGCAGACAATCATTGTCTGCACCGTATGACGTACTAAAAAATTTACTTAATTTGCGTTATTTGAAGAGTCCTGATGACAGGTGCGTAGGAAAGAAGTTTTTTTCTCCAGAAAAAGATTAAGAACTTAACGATTGCTTGCTTGAAATTATGCTCTCAAGGAAGTAGGAAGTGATTGCTTGCTCAATAAACAATTAGACTGCACAGTTCACTCCTTTCGGTTAGTTCGCATTGAAAATTCATAAACATGTCATCCCAACGAAAGCTTCTAGAAATTCGTTCATTACAACGATGACTATTCAGGCTTGAAGGTATACTGAGGGCAAATCAAAAATGACCTGAATGAAATTAATACAACGTTACAACGAACGAAAATTAAGCTACTTTCACTGTAAGCACAGCGTTTAAAAACTACGAAATACCAAAAAGTCAAAATTCAGTGGCGAGAAAAAAAGCGTCTGCTTTTTAAATCAAGTTTTCTCAACAGTAATTGGGTCTCTCGCAGTCGTAGAAACGTCGTCATAGCCAGAAAAAGCTACAGAATCGAATTTGGGTGAGAGTGCCTAAACGGATACATTTGCCGCTGGGGAGAGAAACTGATGTCGTATAGAGGTGTACTCTATTCGCAACAAATAGAATATTTATTCTGTGGTACTCCTTTATTTGTTGCTTTGTGTGATGCTCATGAGAGCTGAGTATATTCCGCGCAATTTTTTATCCGCGATTCCGTTAGTAAGAACAGTCTAGACATTTTAAAAAAGCAAGAGAATATCAACACATATATTCATTGAACACATCTTTTAAAGCTGCCTACAGCACAATCTGCACGTAAGCCCACAATGCCGGCAAAATATGATACCCCCATAATGAGCAAAGTATTAAAAAAAGCGATATCTCTTAAACTAACCAGCAGTGAGCGAGCTATGCGAAAAAAAACCAACAGTCCAACATCAGCCAACATTACCTTCTTTACCTGTCTCCTTTGCTCTGCAAAGCAAAAAAAAAGTGGTAGAAGTGAAAGGACCGCAGCACTCAGATTTGTCCGAGGAACTGCTCGGACTGAATGGAGCGTTGCGTGCGGGTTATATATCTAAGCTCCCCGTGCGCGCACGTCACTGTCAGACGCATCACGCAATGTCCTTCTCACGTCTCTGCGGCTCTTGAAAGGAGGTCACAGTAAAAGGGGCAAAGAGAGAAACACAGCCCCTTCAAACTAGTACTCGCAATCTTCTTCTCTTTATCGTGGTCCGTTTGGTGGCAAGGAAGCTACGAGAGTGTAATCTTGAGAAGTGGCAAAATACGACGCATTTCTCAGCTATAAAACTCAGGGATGATGCAGGGCAAAGCAGTGTTGTAAGATGGGCGCATTCAGCTCCCTTTCAAAGAACGTGGCCGAAATAGCCTCGTGTACTGGCGCAGTGTGCTTGTAGGGCCTCTCTATGCAAGGATTTTCGCTTGCTTGGATTATGTATTATATTTCGTGCGTTTATCTATATAGCCCTGTGCATCGAACATTCAGCCCGTATTGTTTTC
This sequence comes from Amblyomma americanum, assembly GCF_052857255.1. Taxonomy (NCBI): domain Eukaryota; kingdom Metazoa; phylum Arthropoda; class Arachnida; order Ixodida; family Ixodidae; genus Amblyomma; species Amblyomma americanum. The sequence continues at coordinate 130,586,532 of NC_135499.1, forward strand.
TGCTTGAATGCGTGCGTGCGTGCATGTGTACAACGCGAAATGAAGCCACATTGCCACGTGTGATGCAGTTGCCTATTGTCGATGCTCGCTCAGTGCGAAATGTGCGAAGCTTTACTACGTTCCACGAGCTGACATCTTCTCCTTGTTTTAGTTCACCATCTGGCTCAACAAAAGCTCTTCAGACATCTACCATTCTAGCAATGCATATTTCCGCCACAGCCGGAGTGGCGGGACATGTCAATGGCAGCGAATGAGTTTAGCAATTTTGAGAAGAGTGCAGTATGTCTCTTCCGCTCATTCAACTGCACCATCATTAGTGCCACGGGAAATCTTTAGAAAACGTCGTTGTGTTCGGGCCAATCAGTGATGAACATTCTAACCAATTAGCACGGTGCGTAGTCATGACGTCATGCTTGAGGTCACTACATTGTGACCAATGAGAGTGGCGTGTTCTTATGTCATCATGTGCGACGTCACCTGACTATGACCAATCGGCTTGACGCTCTCCATCTGGAGTGTTGAGCCAACTACACCATCTCCTCATAAATGGGAAACGTGGCCTTAAGCTGTAGATCTTAAATGATACAGTAGCGAATGAGAGGGCGGTAGTTTTTCTGGCCGGGCACAAGAGCGAATAGGACAATGCGCTTCCTTCACCACTGCCTAACTATGTAGATCGATTGCAGGAAAGACAGCATGCAATTTTATTGTGACCCTTGACATTGCAGTACCGTGTCCTTCTTTGGCTACGGGAGTAAAATGAATAGGCTTTCTTCTTGTGATAGTAGGCGCTTGCAAAGAATGAACTAGTAGTGTAATACATGTTATTCAGCTTGTGTGACACCTGCGAAGACTACCGCCGAGGCTGCTTCGACCGTTATTAGGAACCCCATTTCTAGAGCATAGAAAAGAGAAATCAAACCAACAAAATTTTTGCCGTTTTTATGGAGGCAAAATGCTAAGGTGCCCGTGTGCTGTGCGATGTCAGTGCACGTTAAAGATCCCCATGTGGTCGAAATTATTCCGGAGCCCTCCACTACGGCACCTATTCCTTTATTCTTTCCCTCCCTCCTTTATTCCTTCCCTTACGGCGCGGTTCAGGTGTCCAACGATATATGAGACAGATATTGCGCCATTTCCTTTTCCCAAAAAACCAGTTATTATTATATTATTATTATTATTATTATTATTATTATTATTATTATTATTATTATTATTATTATTATTATTGTTATTGTTATTATTATTATTATTATTATTATTAATTGTGCCTATTTGAGAACTGCAAGTAGCAGCAATGCATTTAATGCAATGCAGCAATGCATTTGAGAGTAGGCTTATTCGTGCAACCATGCGTGAAAAGCAGCTAACCGTGCCTCACAACATTATATGTTGTCTTGCGCCTTTACTTTATGGCTTGAGTGTGTTGGCGCTTGTTCGCTAACCTAGTCTAAAACACCGTCAGTGGCACTCGTAATGAAGACAGCTCTCTTTAAACTTCCCACATAATGGATGGGTTAGTAGGCGAGCCGAATAAATAATGCAGCATAGCTTTTCGCATCGTTCCACGAAGTCGAAAACTTTCAGTGTCCTTGCTTTTCCTTTCCTCGTCCTCCCTTTGTTTCCTTTGCGTTCCTCATCAGGAAGAAACGAAAACACTCGCAGGTTAGAGAAATTTGCTGTTTTAAGCTCTCTCTGCACCTTTTCTCACCCCGAAGTTTGTTGTTCTCTCTTGCTGCGTGGCTGTCAGAAAAAGGAGCCTTGGAGACCCTGCGTGACACCTCCCGTTCTTTGCTCATCTATTCAGGAGGCCGCCTGCTCTTATTGTTCTCGCCTAGTGTTGTCAGCTAGATGTGCGCGTCCGTTATGGCCCTCTGTTTTCTGCGTTTCCCATTTCGCGTTTTCTGGCTTGGCTCCTTTTCATAGAGGCGAACCGAGACAAGGGCCGCTTAACAAAGCCGGCAGGCGCAAATGGAAATGTGCTGGACAATCTTCATAGACCTGAGAAATGAAAGGGCAATGATGTACGACGAGACTGGCCTTATTTCTTGGTGCTCCGAGAGTCCAGATGTCCAGTTAGTGGCAAAATAAAGAAGCTTCGAAAAGAAAGATATGTGCGTGAGGCCCTCTAGTGCCGAGAATTTAATAGAGTGGTGGTTGTAGGAGTATTGCTAAGCCCTCCGTGTTGACTTGCCGTGACACTCACTATAGACTCAGAAGAAGCACATGCGTTAATCACTGAGCACCATATAACGCATACGTGGATATAACTCCAGAAAGCAACGGTGAATACCCTTCAAAGGAGGGCCTCTAGCCAATGGCGTCGAGAGGTTCTTATGATGTAGGTGACTGGCAAATGCCTCCGAGAAATGCGATTAACCACAATGTCATAACAAACGTTTGACGCCAGTGCTTAGAGGGCCTCCTTTGAGGGGCAGTACAGGGGGACATGGGCCGGGAATGACTCGAAGAACGGGAAGCTCATTGTCGAATGGTATATAAAGAACGGCTGGAGAAAGTAGGCGATAACAGGTGGGCAGGTAAAGCATTTACATACTTCTGCAGAAAAAACGCTGACTCACAGTGCCGAAAAAAATCTAGGAAACTAACCAGTTAGTGTGCAGCAAGCAAGGAAGCAGAAATAAATAACTTTAAACCACAGGTAAAAAATGCAGAAGGTAAGAACTCGATTATTTCAATGGGAAAGAAGACGGCAAAGCTATATAGAAATGAAAAAAAAATGCAAATCAGGAAGGAATCGTCATATGACCACTCAAGAGGCAGCGCCTTAAAATTTGAAGCTAGATCAGGGCTTCCTAGAACGCGAAGCTGCAAAAAATAAATTCAGCTAAAAAGATGACTTATGTGCAGTGTGTGGTAAATGTGTAGAAACAACTGAAAATCCTATACTGTAATGCGACAGTATCCATCCGGATGTCGATTCAGGCTCAGTCACTCTCCCTGAGGCCCTATGTTTAGAGATAGCGAAGGCAAAATGGATGAATCTGCGGTAGAAGTTAGCAAAAAGCGATTGAAAGATTAGCTGCTCGAAATAAAAGTGGTGACGAAAGGCTACAATTTTAGGATTAAAAAGTGTATTTAAAAAATACTGTCGAATTTATAGATAACATTTACATGTTTCAAGCATTGCATAAAGGAATATAAGGAGAAAATAAGCCGATCATGGTGGAAACTTCTTCGACCCCGTTTAAAAAGGAATGCTCCTGACTATCATCCATACATCGCATTCCTGCTGTATTCTTGACTTCTATACTTACTATCCCTTTACCCCTCTTTAGCCGTTGCTTGTCCAAACACGCTGCTCGTGAGGTTAATCACAATGACGGTAATTTTGGGCTGGTCTTATCAAGCTACTTGCGTAAACTTTTACAGCGACAGCTTTACGTGCCCGTTCTTAGCTTTCGCGTCCTATTAGTATGTCGTTGTCAGACTATGTAGTTGGTGGAACCGGCGGGTGAGTTGCCATGGGAACTATTCGGAGTGTGATTACCGTGCAGACAGGAAGGTATCACATGAATGGAGAGATGCGTAACCGATGGTTGGTTACCGTGGAAGGAGGTGGGCATCACGAGAGCGGAGAATAGTTACTCTGGAAGGAGGAGGGTATGGCGAGAGCGTAAGATGGCACACCAGTCAGCGGTTGCCCCGGAAATCATCCGCAGGGTACTTACCCTGCAAGGATGAGGAGGCTTTATTTCGAGAGCGTAGGAGGGCTTAACCAGACGATGGTTACAACGGTAACCGTCCGGAAGTCGGTTACTCTGGAAGGAGGAGGGAGGGGCGAGAGAGCAGAAATACCCAACTGGAGAATGATTAATAAGGAAGGAGAGGGGTATGGCGAGACCGTGAGAAGGCTCACCTGGTATATGGTTGCCATGGGTACCAAGGCCAAGGGTAGTTACTCCAGAAAGAGAAAGAGGATTGCCGTGAGAGGAGGGTACGGCGAGAGGAGGAGAAGGGAGTTTAGGAAGGCGTGCAACTGTAACCATCCGGAACACGGTTACTGTGGAATGAGGATAGAGAGTATGGGGAGAGCGAAGGAATGTAGCAAGGTCCATCTGCGAGAGCTGCTGCGAAACGCGTTGACCGAGGAGAGGATCATAGGCGGCGCTGCGCTTCTATAACGGCGGACTGGATAGCAGACGACCTAGACGGAAAACTATAAAGAGCACCCTTGAACTATGCAGGTGTTAGGTGGCTCTCATATTCTCTGCCACAGCATATTGTAATGTACAAATACCTTAACGGGACACTGAAGCACTTTTTGCGAAAATCGAGCTTGCAGAAATATACAGCTGGCGCCGCGGGGCCCACTGTGGGGCGCGCAGCCGCCTGTGATTTGTCAACAGGTTGTGACGACACACTTAGCACTGGAGAAACTGCCGATATGGGTCCGGCGCTCACTTGGTTGCGCATCGCAGCTTTCAGCGGTGTCGTAAAAGCGATTACGGCCACCAATTTTTCGCTGTCCTTTAAAGAAAAGGATACCCCAGTTCGTCCAATGCACGCATCACCTGAAACCAAAAGACGCACCCAAAACAATTCTTCGCCTAGCCCAAGCATACGCCAAAGGTAAGGGCGCGTATGCATTCCGTGCGTAAAAGGCGTCAGTAAAACCGCGCTTCGTTCTCTGGGACACACGGACATACTCCAGCACTACAGACTCCAAAGGTGCACATATCCTCCCGCACACCGCGATCTAACAAGACGCGAGGCCGTCCAATGGCGCAAACTACAAACTGGCAGCTTCCCACACCCCCTCTTATACAGCAGGATCTTTCCGGAACAGATAGCCCCCATGTGTAAACACTGCTCAACTCCGGCCACACTCATACACATGGTGTGGACTTGTACACATTACAACAGAGACAACGCAAACACCCCAGAGACGTGGGAGTCTCTCCTGTGTACTTCCAAGCCAGCAGACCAACGCTGGCTTATCCAGCGCGCGGTGGAGGCCGCGACATCCCAAAGGATCCCCGCCGACCTCCTCTAAGTCAGCGCAACCGGTCCTTTGACTGGTCCCCTGTTTTTGGGCGCAATAAAAGAGTTAACCTACCTCTGGGAAAAGAAGTGGTGCGAGCAATACTCAAGTCGATTGCCGTCATCGGATGCCTCTGCCCGTCCGGAAAAAACCTCACCTTAAGGAAAAGGCCCAAGGTGTGGTGTACAAAATATCCTGCTCCGATTTTCCGGCGTTTTATGCTGCGGAAGCAAAGTATTTCACTGAAAGGATGGAACCGCACAAATCTGACTCCAAATAAGCCAAGCGCAGTGGCCGAGCACTGCGAGGCACGTGACCACAGTATAGACTTTGACGCAACTGTTCAGCTGGAGACGAAGCCAAATCCGCGCACAGGGCTGCTGCTTCAGTCATGACATGTTCAACAGACGCTGGGAAATATTATTTGCTCTCTCGCAACCCGGCCTTCATCCAAGATCTACTATTTAATTTCACGCTGCAACTCGCCCGCAGTCACACCTAGACGAAGAAACCGAATAATATTTCTAAACGTCATGTTTGTTTCGAAGAACTTTGTTGGCGTTCATATCACATTTAAATTTTCACCCAGAATCAGACATACCTCTGTCGAACGCGTTCGTTTCAATCGCGTAGCTATGATTAGTAACGACGAAGCAACGGGTCGAGAAACAAGATGCCGCATATGAACAGTTTCAACGCTTGCTTGATTGGACGCGTCGAACCGAACCGTGCTCAGCCCGCTTCCGGAGCTCTGGCCGTGGCTATGCTGAGAAGAGCGACACATTCCTCCTGGGCTTCTATAAAGCTTTTTCGGGAGATTTTTGAGCATGTCAGGCGCGTGCTTTTTATGAGGGAAAGCATCTCGCAGAGCCACCAAGATCTCAGATACAACAATGGGCTATTCTCAATAGCCGGTCCGCACGCGAATGATCGCGCCACTGATGGATTACGCGACAATAATCACAGAAGCTTGTAGTGCGTTTAATTGCATGATAAAAGGAGACACGCAGGTGCAACCACGCTTTGAAGCAATCTGTTTGTCTCATCGCGAGGTCACTTTCCGTGGTCTTATTGCTGTCGAAATTTCACGCAAAGCACCACGTACAAAGAGACCTAAAATGTCGCAAGGTAATGAAATTAGAATCGGAAGTAGAAGCCTTCGCCTCATGCTTCTTCTTTTAGCAGAGGCATTTCTTCGCAATAGCGACACGCATCTCATAAGAAAGAAAATCGAAGTTACCATGCCGAGGCTCAGCCGTGGCGTTTGGACAGAAAGCCCAAGCGATTGCATTAAGGACAAGCTCTTCACGCAGCTGCTCTGACGAAATGTTTTGATCAGGGTATGCTTGCTTTGGTCGGTTGGAAATTTTTCCTCTTCACAGCAGGGACCCTCTGCGCTGTGAGCTTTTGATTAGTTGGGAAACAGTGGAAGGTGACACAGTCGCAGCCGTAGTTGTTCGTGCACCCAAACGCAGAGCAGTACCGCGTGTAGAACCTGTGGCTTCAACTCGGCTCACACACTTTGTACGTCCACAACGCGCGTAACACCAGCAACAACTCACGCACCGCGAGAAACAACGCTCGTTGAAAGCTCGCTAGAGTGGCTCAAAGTACCCTGGCTCCTCAACGTGACGTCACGTGGGCAGACTTGAACGAGGTTTCCCTCTGCGCTGTTCACCTCTCCTGCGCTCGCGCGGGACGCGGGAAATTCGATTCCCCGCGCTGTCGATTGATGATTGAACATCTGTTTAGCCAAAATCGAAAAAATAACTCGCCAGACGTGATCAACAAAGAGCTTTGTTCAAAACCCTACAATGTTAGCAGAATCGAAAACTGCCTCAGTATCTCATTAACAGCTGTCGCCAAATCTCGCGTTAACCAGTTCTAGCTGTCCTGCCAATTTCTATTTCAAGCATCATTTCCTTAGGCTTCACTTGGCATTGACCCCATATGCAAGCCGAAACAGTTATCAATAGATAGACTAGGATCTTAATTGTAGTTTCGGTAGGAACAGAACCGGAAGGTTTAAAAATGCCCTACCACGGCCATTTAGATGTATTGGCTGTCCAGGTTAAAATTACCTGGGATTCTGAAGTAACGAAACGCAGTGTAGCTTTCTAAAAACCGGCCATTGAAGGTTCAAGGTAAAACTTAACCTTTTGGACAGCTAATTGGCTTCCTTCTTGCGCACTCTACCGCTGGTTCCTTGTAGTAGACAGCTTATTTTCAAACCGGGAATGCGGTTAGTTCATGCGCGGAACCTCGGTTTCCGAATGCTCTCAGGCGGAAATGGGTCCTCTTTTTTTGTAAATAGACATCCGGGCGTTTTGCTACATTATTGTTAATGAAACGATTCTTAAAGAGGCAGAGAGATAAGTTGGTCCTCGAAATAATTTAATCTGACGAAATTTCTAATAACCATGATGGCTGTGTTAGCACTTCTTCCTTTGCACTCACAAAGAAAAAGCGCGTGTCTTTAAAATATACATACTCTTTTCCTTTTTTCTTACTTTAACCTACTTTTCTCGTGGCTTTGAGACGGCGTCCTTTTTTTGTTGCTCTTTTAGGCTACCCATGTGTGTGTAGTTATGTATACCTGACATGCTTTTCAATAAGCTTTGTTGAAAGTCAGTGCTTGTGTCCTCCTCGTACTACTTCTTTGTGTGTTTTCTGCACTGTCTTTTGTCGACGGTATCCGTTTGTAAATCACATATAAATGTTCATACTAGAAAATAATAAACACTTTAGCCACGTAGGTTCAAGGGAAGGACATTAAAATGTGGAGAAAACCGTATTGAAGGTGCACAGCCAGCTGCGTTGGGAAAAACACACTCTCCGGACTCGTGTGTTAGCAAACATAAAAAAAAGTTGAAGTTAGTGCTTATTATTGTATCACCTTATTCACGTTCCGATTTCGATAAGTCCGGTTACAATATGTAAATTTTAAAGAAAATTTACTTCGCACTGCAGCAGATAGCGTTATGTAATAAAACGCCTGTACACTTTTTTTTGCGATATAAAATTTGAAGGTTCTACAAAATCATTTACATTTAGGAATATTTTAACCTAACTAAACAGTAATCATGGAAAGAGCGACACGCATCCAGAAGAAAGCGTAATATGCTACAAAAAGAAGTCTCTGAGGAACCCTTGAGATGAGTGAGAAAACTGCTTTCCCACTTGAGCGACCGACCGACATTAGTAGCTAAAGCAAAAACAGCCGTAAGAGAACACCAAGCGCTCCCACGATAGTAAGTTACTTCCAGTCTGTATTTAATGTTGCATCTCAAAGTCCACGTAAACTGTTCATGCAGCCTTGGTATCACCATTAACACGTACCCACGGCTCGCGAGAATAACAAAAACATAAACCCTCCGCAGACCCAAAACCAGTCGGCATGCAGCCAGCTTCGAGTTGCCATTCCGACGTGCACTCACGTCCGGAATGTGCCACCGAGGTTTGAAGCACAAAAAAAACATTCAAAACACATGCGCAAAATTCGGAGTCTGTTGCAAGTGGGCCCAGATAAGGCTCGTGTCAATCTAACGCTGCAGCCTATGCTCCCTGTCTTAGACTGTTCAAGTCTCACTGGGCTTCTGCGCGCGTGATCTGTAGCGAGGCCGCTGCTGCGTTTTCTTTTTATTATTATTTCACTGGCGCGATCACGTCCCGGGTATACCGTGGGGACCCTCGGGTAGTGGTCGAGTGACCGGCGCACGCTGCTCATGAAACAAGCGGCCTCGATCGATGGCCAAGATCCAGCCGCCTCATTGATCACCACTCTAACAGAGCGGCGTGCAGTGTGCCCACTGCCAAGGTCAATTTGCGATTTCTCCCCCGTGTTCGATAATCTATAACGGCGTCGGGCCGAGTTGCATCTCAAGGACTGAGCTCACAGTTGGCAACTAAGGGGACAGCCCGAGGTCACGTGGAGAATAGGGCAGCTCGAAGAGTGCAAAAGGGTATATACAGGAACGGAGCAGGCGAACAAGGAACTCCGGGAACACGAAAAATACGTTTTATGTATCCCCGGCTGCTCCGAATGTGTTCCAGGATGGAGAGACGAAGAAGACGCGCGCGTCAGTGTCGTTGGGTTTCCTCTTCTTATTGTTTACATAACAGAGAGACCGCCTTCGCCCAATGGACGAAGCTTTCCGAGCTCACGTATGGTACGGCTGGAGCGGTGGTCTCTTAATAATAGCCAGTATTACTCAGACCACTATCCCCCCACGCTGCCCTAACAGCCATGAAGTTCAACAGCGCAGTTAATAACACGAAAGCTATGTTGCTTGATGTTTGTTTTCTAAGCATAAGTACTTGTAAATAACTGCTACGTACTCTTACCGTGTTTTCACTTTTTTAACGCTTTACTTGATTTGTTTGTTTATTTGACGCTACTGGCAGCCTTCATGGTCTATAATTTGCTTTGAAGCCTAAGGTGGCGTAATTTGAATTTCCACTGATAGTATTTTAGTACCGGAATCTGTTTTCTTTTTTGTCTTTCATGTCCGGCAAAGCAGCTACGCTGACCGGGCTCTGTGTGGTACTTTTCTCACCTGTGCTTGAATCAATAGAGTAGCCTCAGTGACATTTTCAAGGACGACACGTGGCTGTCCTTTGGTACTGTGACATTTGTGATGCTGAAACACCATCGTTGTCGCCAAGAAAACTGTAACAGTGGCGCAGCGTGTATTGTTACGACCACCGATGCTCCGGGGAAACAAGTACTTCTTACAACTGCGCGATAAATGTCTCTCGTGATCGATGCTAGGACTACTTGGCTGTCATGGGCTTGGATGTCGCTTAAAACTACTTTTCACCGCAAAAATTATCCCTGTTTGATAGTCATCATCTAAGCCCGCATGTCAAACTACCACGAAGTGCCTTCACGATTGCTATCTTCAGTTCTATAGGCGACTGGTGCACGGGGTTTGCGTGATGGCTTTGGCTGTCCGCCTAATTGAACATTTTGAGTACAATATGGCCCTCGTCATAAAGGCTTAGAAGCGTTCATTATTGTCCACCGTCTTCATCATTACCGAGGACACAGTTGAGCTAAATGAAACTTCAGTAAATTGTGTAGTACGATCACTCTTCCAGATTCTCAACCATTACGAGTGCAGTTTCTTTATATCAGTGATTCATTTTGTCGCTGTAGTAAGATAAACGATTATCCGTTTTTCTGAACTCAAAATGCTTTTCCCAAGTCCATTCTGTCATTTTATTGTAGGAGAATATAATCGATCAGCTCTAGTCGTTTGGTTGTCGTATGCGTTCGCCTAAAGCAGGGCGAAATGCTTGATGAATGAATGAATGAATGAATGAATGAATGAATGAATGAATGAATGAATGAATGAATGAATGAATGAATGAATGAATGAATGAATGAATGAATGAATGAATGAATGAATGAATGAGCTGTTTATTTAGAATGGGAGGCTCGAGGCCGTTTGTTGGGGAATTGTGTTGTTAAGGGAGGGAAAAGTAGGGGCCTATTAGATACATAGGGGAATATCTTGGGTGGTCGAGAAACGCTCTACACTGCTTCGTAGAGGGCACTTAGCATATTTGCCAGCGCCGTTCGCTCGGGTTCTGGTCAATGCACGAAATATCACGCCTTCGGTGGGAAAACTATGCTTAGCGACGAGGTTGTCGCGTCCCTTGCGGAAGTCTTAGCAATGCCAAACTAGATGGTACAGGTCAGCACGACACATATAGCCGTAGTAAGGGTGCTTCATGACGTCTACGTTGCCCCCATAATGCCAGCGAGGGCCGATAAGCCTTTTACGGGTGATTTTTAATTTGTAGGCGATATCGGTGATTATCTTATTAAGATCTGCTCATGCTGCATGAGAGCACTTGAGGTAGCATGGTAACCCTGTGGTGTAACGGCCTTACGTCGGGCACGTCTTCTCTGTTTTGCACCCTCTAGTCTGCACGTTATGACAGCCAAGTTGTTGGACATATCAGTAGGGCTGTCGGTAACGGCAGGGTATGCCAGCGGAGGATGAAACGAGATACTCTCCCGAGCCGCGTTGTGAGCGGACTGATTTTCGTCATCATCGGCCGTGTGTCTAGGGATCCTTACCATAAGCTAGTTGCCCCGGTTAACGCAGTTAGTAGCGCGACTGCTCTGGTGAAGCGGCGGTTCCGGGTTCGAACCTCGTGCTAGGAATAAGTTTTCTTTAATTACGAAGTTTCTGAGAAAGCTGTATAGCTTTCCTTTGTAGCCGTATGGATGCGCTTGGGTGGATGCCATTAAGTAATTACTCCCGTATTACAAACCTGCTCCACCTGGGGCTTCCACTAAACATGCATTAAGTCACGAGCACGTGCGATGCGCGAGTGCCGTGGCGAAGAACTAAAAAAAGGAAAAAGAAGGAAACGAAAAAATTGTCTGACGTATGGAAATGAGGAGCGTTCGAGAAGCAGCGGAAGTGAGTGAAAGCAGCCTGCTAAGCTGTGGTCTGCGGAAGGCAACGTCGCACGTCGCCGACGCTAGTCAGGAGCAGCTTTGGCGTAGCACCGAATGGGCTGAACCCTGGATGCACCTGCATGTTACACAGCAAGCTCCGCAAACGACGGCAACCTTTCGAGCAGGTCTTCTACCATTTCCATCTGCTGCAACAGCACGGATCACCAGCGGAGACGTTTCAATCTGACTCGTAGTATTGCGTTAGGTTAATTGTGTTTTGTGTATGTGGAGATGAAAGTATATGTAGATATGTAGTCATGTACAGTTTTAGGAATTGTACGCTTTAAACTGTGCGGTCTCGTGTGCGTAACCATCCTCCAATCCCTCTTCACCGGTGCGGCTGAGGTCTTTAGTCCGTTCGCAGACCAAGAACGCGTGCCCTCCACTACGGCTTTCCTGGTCAAGTCGCTTTAGGACATTGATTCTATAAAACCAAATCATACCTGCCATAATCCCATTTTCATATCATTTATCAAACCTACATGCATTTTTCAACAGGAATAGAGGACCATCGTGACAAACGCAAAAGGCGCCCGTGTACTGTGCGATCTCAGTGAAGGTTAAAGATCCCCAGGTGGTTTAAATCCAGAGCCCTACACTTACGGAGCCCCTCATAACCTGAGTCGCTTCGGGAAGTTAAACTCTACTTACTACTATTATACATATTTTAAAACATCACGGCACGCAAGACCAGACAAGAGATCTGGCCTATGTATGCCGCGCTTCAAATTTCCTAATAGAACAAGCCAGCTAGCCCGACTGCACACATTTGCAACCTCACTACCTGTCGTATGCAGTTGTTCCTTCTTCCGATTTTACAAGCCTAACGTTGTAATCGGGCTATTGAAGCCCTCAACAATTGTTTGCGGTTTGTAGCAGAAATTGCCTACCAGGACTTCTCACTCACTGAACCAGCGCTTAGTTATGCATCCATCATCATTCGCTAATGGACATTTCCGGGCCGCACTGTTGACTCGGAGGCCCACCGGTGACTGAAACTCTCCAGGGTAATTTCGATTACCTAGCGTCCTTCAGACTGCGCCGAGGTCTCAGTACATGGACGCCAATCCTTACAGCTGATTCCACGTGGTCTAACAGTATATACACAACTTGAAGTACCCGCTGCGCTATCAAAGTGGTTTGGCGTTCGGTTGCTGACGTAAACGCCGCGAAACCAGCATTTCAATGGAGGAGAGCAGCAGAAATGCTCGTGTGCTATGTGGTATTAAGTACGATAAAGAGCCCTAGGTGGTCTAAATTAATCGCGAGTATATCCGTACGGGGTACTTTATAGCGGAAGTGCAGCTACGGGAGGTTGAACCTCAGGAACGAGTCGATCACAGCTTGAAGGTTTCCAGTGAACCGTAGCAGAGGACCTGTAATACCATGCTTTACGTAGTTTATGACTGCTATTCTCTCACCCATCCTACTCAGTAGAGTAGTCGCTGTACTGTCATGATGAATATTTTTAGCACCCTTAGCTAAGACACCTTAATAGCCTGCTCATGCAATACAGTTGAACTAGATTAACTACTCTTTTGTAATCTATAGAGGCCGTGTGTAAGGACTGGTTAGCTTCATCGGTGTCTTCGTAATCTGTCCAAAGGCATGAATGTGATTTAGTTTAGACGAATTAACCTTTTGACAACTAACTTTATTTCTGTGCAGACTTCACGTGGCGCTTACAGTAACTGGGAGACGAAAAGTTATTTTGAATTTAGTTTTTTTCGGGTAATTTTAGGCCCGGCCTGTGGTGACCAGGTCTTTTCCTAGTGAAAGAACGTCTTCTTGCTGCCGGTTAGCCTTTGCAGTGGCGGTGTTTGTGGTGAAAAACTTTCTAATGCTCAAAAATAGAGTTTGGGAATCATAAGACCCCGCTACATGGTCGGTATCCTTAGTCCGGAACACAGCACGGCGAGGCCCCGTCTCGCGCCCGCTTTAACAGAGCCCTTTGGGACTCCAGTGTGGAACTGTTGAGGAGGGCAGTCTTCAGTGCCTCTCGGGTAGGGGCAGGGGAAGTGGCAAGGTGAGGATTCTGACTACATGCCCACATTATGTGAAAGACATCGCAGATCTCTCCACAGTGCGGACAACGCCCATCTATGTTGGAATCAGTGTTTTTCTACGGCAGGACAGAGAACAGTTCCTGTCTGCAGGCGCCGCAGAGTTCGCTCTTCTGCTTTACTCAGCCCCTTGGCAGGAGCCGGGGAGATGCGGTGGCTGTAGCAATAATGAATTAAAATGTCGCGGAACTACAAAAGCGGTTTATGAGCTTCTGAGCCAGGAGGGCTTGGGTGAGGAGCCCGGTGTGTAAGTGAAGCCTAGATTATGTTTGTCTGGGTTAGATCGGCGGCACCCTGTCATAAAATTAGGGAGGAAAGAGGTGACAGTTTACCTGCTAGATAGTGTTGACAAGCTCGATCGGCGAGAGTCTGTGATAATTGTTCTCGATTTTGGATCCGCGACAGCGAGAGCTATTGCGACTTCCTCCGCTCGCGTTGAATTCGGGATAGCCCATCAATATTCATCCCCCGGTGGACTACGGAAGCCATGTAGAATCACGTGGGCGACGGCCTTGTGATGTACACGAAGTAGACGCCCTTTTTAGAACCATATTGCTTCTCAAGGCCACGAGCCCAGAGGGTTATCGCAACTTGACAAATAGAGCATCACGTGTCATCAGGATTATTAGACTTGGATCGGGAAGGACAGCTGCTGCATTGGTACGGGGACTATCTCAGAGCTTAACCTATTAATTTTTGCGAAACGAATGAAAGTATTGAGCGCGAATTTCAACCGCTTAGTTTGGGTTTCCCACACGGGACATGAAACATTTAGCGTTGCTAACGGCTTCTCCGGGGAGTCCGTCTCATCACGAAGTATAGCGCACTGCGATGCAAAGCTACACGGCTCGACGTGATAGGCCCCACTTCTGCACGTTACGATATGAATTTGGGACCGTACTTTCTAACGTTTCATTTTCTTATCGTTCCATTTGCCCATGACGTCAATCATGACGTGAGCAACAGGAGGTGGGCAAGCGAACGACCAATCACAGGCACGGCCGATCAGGACGCGGTGCCGCAGTGCCAGTGCGGCATAGGCATGGGGCTCGTTTAAGGGAGTAAATGGTGTCATGAGCGTGTTTCTCCTGTGAACAGCGTGACGTCATTTTCTACAATCCACGTAATCCAGAGCAGCAACCAAAGATAGGGGACCAATTGAAACGAAAACAAATAAAAGGTTTCAAAACGCGGCTTGTGGTGCCGTATTTTGCACCAATATTTTTCAGTTTTTCAGTTTTTCAGATTCAGTTTTTCCCGTTGTTTTCATTAATCAGCGTTCACCTAGAAATTAAGCAAGTCAGTGACATTGTTTTTTTTTTTTGCTGTTAGTCAAGACGTCACAACTCGAAACTACAATTGGTAGAAGGGCAAACAAATAGGTCGGAAGATAATTCCTACAAAATACGTCTCCATGTTAATAAATGCTCGTTTTTTTCAACTACGAAAAAGATATTTAAACGAACAAATAGAATTAGTGGTTTAATGAACAAGCTCAGTGGGTAATCAAATAGATTAAACTGTTCAATCACAGGGCCGATCGGCTGAACGTGAGGCAGCCTACTTGACACTATAGTGTAATAGAGACGTCCGGTAGGCCAAACTATTGTCCTTGAAGCCAACGCAACAACGCAACGGCAGCCAGAGCATGCAGGGACTTTCAGCAGACTTCCCTGTTCGCTGCGTCGCTTCAGCGACGCAGAACACGCATGGCACGCACGTCGCTTGCCGCGCATGCGCGCGCTGCACACCCAAAGAGCCCCCGAACGGGCGAATGGGCCCGTACGGAAAGAAGCCAGTTATTGATGCCACAATGTAATGAATGGCGCATAGGGAGGCCATTATGCATTCCGCGGACCTCGATTTCCCCCGGAGTGGAATTCTCATCGCCTGGAAATTCGACGGCACTCCCCCTTCCTTCTCTGCGAGGCCATGTGCGGCTGGCTACTCGCTTGACGCATGACTCGGGAACTCGGGTTCCCCGTGGCGTAATATGCGAGCCCGCGATGAGAGCCGCATATTGAATATGGCGAAGAAAAACGACCACCCGCCGCCGCTTCTCCCTTGCCGCGTCGCCGCGCGGTGAGCCGTGGGGCTTTGAAGCCAGGCCTTGCGCATTATGCGATGATGCCGCGTCTTTGAAAATGCGCGTTGTCGGGACTGTCTTTTGAGCGTATTAGCGCAGGAGGCCAAGTCAAAGAGTGAAAGAGGAATACAGAAAGCGGTTAGGTTATCCAGAAAACGGTTTCGTTTGAAGAAAAGGGTTGGACCAGCCGCGGTGGTTCAGTGGTTAGAGCGCTCGGCTACTGATCCAGAGTTTCCGGGTTCGAACCCGACCGCGGCGGCTGCGTTTTTATGGAGGAAAAACGCTAAGGCGCCCGTGTGCTGTGCGATGTCAGTGCACGTTAAAGACCCCCGGGTGGTCGAAATTATTCCGGAGCCCTCCACTACGGCACCTCTCACTTCCTTTCTTCTTTCACTCCCTCCTTTATCCCTTCCCTTACGGCGCGGTTCAGGTGTCCAACGATATATGAGACAGATACTGCGCTATTTCTTTTCCCCAAAAACCAATTATTATTATTATTGAAGACAAGGGAAGAAATGATTGAAAGGGAAAGGGAGGGGTGAAATAATTATGGAGCACGGTAGGTACCAGAATGCTGCACTGCTGTTGCTGCCTTTGAGCTGCGACGGCTGCGTCCTGCTTTGCTGCCGGGAAAACGTTTTTTCTGGGGGACCAAAATGCAGCACGTTTGGACTCGGCAAGAAGTTTAATGGAGAAAAATGGAACAATGCCAATTCAGCTCGCGAGTGTGTTAGAATGCTTTGTAAATAGAAAATACTGTAGTGTTGCGTTGGGTCATGTAGCACATGAACGACTGAAGCTATCGTGCGCAAAACACGATTTTAATTATTATTACTACGCGTTTAATGAAATCATAAAGTTTGAATAGAAAATTCATTGTGCTGGCAGGAGCCCTCTTTAAGTCCCGTACGCACAGAAAACATAATTGTTTCTTAATTTACACCGTGATATTGAGAAAAAGTTCTTGAAAAATTTTTATGGCTTAAGGAAGTTCAAATTACCGCAGGAGCTCTTAGCGTATTTGCTTACGAAACATGGCTTAAAACGATGTTAGACATTTTGAGATTCGGGAGTCGTCACCGTTAAGGCACATGTTAAGAAAAAATATGGTTTTGCGGAAAAGTCAAAGAACTTGTCTAAACACAAAAATAGCAAAATAATGAGACATAGTACAAAGTATAGTGTGCTTTTTGCCATGACTGCTGTATAAATTCGTCAGTAAACCTCTCTAAACCTTATTGTCATGTTCCATTTGCTAGAATTGAATAGTGCCATTGGATTAATTGTTTAGCACGAACTTCTCATTCCACAGTCTAAAACGGCAAAAATTTCGGAAACAAAGGTTATGAGAGAACAGTATTATCTATATAACACAAATTTTTTCTACTTTTCTACTTTGTTCTACTTTACTATTCTTTGTTCTTTGAAGTATTGTTGTCATGGTTTATCGCACGCGGGTCTAAGTTCTTTTGCAGGCACCGCTGTCACGTCTAATGTCAAACGGAGTTTGAGTTGAGAGACCCTCAAAATGACGTCAAATAATTGCCTTCGATCTCTTCACCACTTCGAGCTTCCACTTTTGCGCGCAACAATTGAGGGAACGCGAATAGTGAACCCTCGTCATCCTGTATGTGACGGGAGCTCTTATACGAGCTATACCAGAGAGTTGCGGCTCCGAAACGCAAAAATAAAAAGAAGGCCATTAGCCCTAGTTACTCCTCCCCGACGAGCATGCCGTGAGACGAGCCGCCTGACGATGGGTGCCTCGACACGTTAGTTATCAGCGGCGACTGCAAAACACACGCCGCTTGCTTCCGAACGACGGCGCGGCTACACTAATCGTCCCTGTAGCAGCGAGACCATTAGGCTCCTTTCAGTATTTTCCTTCCCGACAAAAACCGCCGTCATTAAAGAGCAACGAAGCGTCATATACAGCCATGCGCGCGAGGGGTGGCGCCAGGTCGAAGGGAAGCGACAAAATGCCCGCGCACGCCTCGCTTGCGCCGAGGTTCGCTCTCTGAGGGCTCAGCGTTTGCGCGTCATCGCGTTTCGCTGGGGCGGGTCCTCGCGGGCGCATCTACCGCTGTGTGGTCTGCAGTCGCGCTCCCCGTACTGGTGAATAAGTTGGCAAGCACTCATAAAGGGAGGCGGCTCCATGGAGGGAATCTCTTCTCTATGCCCGGCGCCATCATAGCTCCTCTTCGCCTGCCAGCCTCGCAACTACCACTTTTGCTGACAGAACTTGCCGTGGGCGCAGCTTTCCCGCTGCAGGCACCCCAGCTGGTTCACCGGTAATCTCATTGGACGCTAATGGAAGTAATTGAGCGCTGGTGGGCGAGTAGCGCGGGAGGGGGGGGGGTGAGGTAACGCTAATACGCTGGCTAGACTGGCAGTGGCCTTCCAGGAAAATTACTCTCCATCGGAGCGGCAAGCACCGAGTGTACAAAATGTAAACAGGTTGAAAGGAGTACATTGAAATGAAAACAACACTTTGAGAAGAAGAATGCTGAAGTGTGGGAAGTTCGCGGCGTGGACGTGAAAACAAGCTGAGCTTTCTCCTCGCCGTCAAGTCAGCAGCGTTCGACGACGCGCACCGGCGTAATTATATTGGCAGCGAGGGTTTCCCTGTTTTATGCGTAGTCGCGATGCAGAGAAAGCAGTTTCGATCGGGGCCTGTATGTACCGTCGGTGTCGATAAACATGCTCCGAGGCAATAGCTTTTTTTTTGTTTAATTTGCAAGACGTAAACCACGCGTAACCTGTCGGGAACTCCAAGCAGCGAAGTAAAACTACACTGCACAGTACTGCATGGTTCATGTGGTTGGAAGCGAGAAACAGGGTTTGTAGCTTGTTCTGATGTAATAACTGATAACTTCTGAAGGCTCTTTTATTCTGTGCACAGTGTATGCCGATATATTAGGAATTCCTTGATTAGATATTGATAACAACTGGCGGCCGCGCAAACAATAACGTAACTAAAGAATGCATTGTTATGTCTATTTAGAGAACTTGTTATAGAGCCCGGGAATAGGGCTCACGGCGAAATCAAACGAAAATAAAACCGATAGCTTCCACATGATAAAGCGTGAGGTAAAACGCTTACAATTGTTTCAGGAAGTTAGGGTCTTTGTTTGGGAACTTATCAAATGGAAAACCGGGCGGCGAGGCCATTAAAGCTAGTCTATCTTGTTGATAAACGAGCAACGAGGCCACAGAACCCTATCTGAATGAATTCAGGGGGGGGGGGGGGGGGCGAATGAGGGGCTGGGCAGGGACGGATCAACGGGGAAGATGTCGGACAACCGCGAAGCGCGCATAAGGTAGAGAAGTTGTGTGAATACAGTCATTGACCTAGTGTTCAGCCTACCTACTGAATAGTGTCCAAGTACAGAGTGGACTGTCTCCAGCGCGTGAGTGTCCTTTTGAAGCGAAAGCTTCACTACGCTAGGTAAAGTCGATTTCGCCGTGCGTTGCCGCTTGGCCTTCAGGTGAGCCAGAGGTCAAGTGTGGCTATAGGCCTTACCATATGTGGTCCACCACAGTGTCGCACCACTTGACATTTGACCTTTCGATTCGCCTGAAGAAGAGATAAGATCAAAGCGAAAAGCTGGGCTAGTTGGCGTGTCATAATTAATTAAAAGACTAGCACATATAACTAGGACACAGACATAGAAGAAGACAAGATGAACGCTAAGATAGGATTAGCGCTCGTCCTGTCTTCTATGTCTGTGTCCTAGTTATATGTCTTAGCTTTTTAATTAATGAGGGAAGAAGAATAGTCGCGTGAATATTGCCTGATATCGTGCGATGGAAACTTTTTTTGTGTCGTCAGTCTGGGAAGAATATAAGCCGGAGCCGTGCGCTTTACATAGACAGACGCCATGGAGGAGTGCGTAGAGGAACACACGTATAGCGTTCACTGGGTGACCAACCTCTCGCGATCAACCATTAACTGCCACCTGCCAGGGTGGCAGGGTGAGCGCGCTGCCTATCCAGTGTGCGAAACGCACTGAACGTTACAGACGCCAAGCCGCGTCTACTTGCCCTATGGGGAACTCTAGCTGAGGTTTGCGGTGCCGATTGCAGCGCCATAACACACTGCCTAGCGAGAAGAGCAAGCAGTTTTGGGTAGTACTCTTAGTACTTTTCCGCGCCACCTTCAGGAGCTTATTGGCATGAGCCTCCGCGCTCTGTCGAAGGCGCACGTGCCGTGCGTCAGCTATCTGGGCTACTCTGAGAGAAGCTATAGGCAATGAACGCTGTCAGCCAAACGCAGGTATCTAATCGCACAGAATGTGTTCTCGCGTATGCAGCGGCCCAAGCGGCGGACAAAAGCAGCTTTGAGTCACCGAATGGAACAATTGCAGTGCCACCTCGGCAGCGCAGGTTCCCCATACACCAACGCTTTCGCTCTCTAACCATGTTCGGCAGTAGTTAAACCGCAGCTAGTTTTTTTTTTTAGGTTTGACGGTAATGAGGACGTATTGATGAACTGCCAGGAGAAGGGCTCATCATGTCAGGTACTTGCTTCCTGAGGCTTATATCGTTGCTCATCAGCCTGCGAAAAGCTTACAGAAGCCATACTGATTTGTAGCCCTAATGAGCTGACTGCACAATGTTAAAGTAAACCAGACAAAATTAACGCTTTAGGCGAATAGTACCCTAGAAAGTAGTGCTGCAACAAGTCATAGGTCCTGCTGGGCGCTCGTTATCAGCGAGAGCCCTTGACATTCACTGCAATATTTTGGGATGCTACCCCGAGCTCAGAAAGCTACTGTCATCGGGAGGGGAAAGTCTAGGCTAGAAAGAAAAATTTTAGAAGAGGCATGCATGCGCACACCTGGACTAGACACATGTGTTAGTGAGCCTTCTCTGGCTCTTCTAGATAAGAAGATTCTGTTCATGACGAAATAGGTACCCTTTTTTGCGTCCTTTTGCCTTTTTGTCGTTAGTTTTCGAAGTCATTTCTGCCTTAATCTTGCCACGGGCGTTCACCTTACTCTGTTGTGGCGCGGTTTGCGCAGGCATAGACTTTTGCTGGACCATGTTCTTTCGAACCAAAACCAGTTGCTAGTTACCGCTCGTCCTAACCACTTCTCTCCCTACGTCCTGTTCATGTCGCGGTTCTTTTTACTCCTGAACTACGTAACAGGGTGGTGTACATTTCTTGTCTTTGTATCTCTGTCATAACTCCGTCGTCTCGGGTTTCTCACTGCATTTTCCCCCACGCTTCTCAGCTAATAGCTACCAGGTCGTTTCGCAAGATCCAGTACACGCTGTCTAGACGTTCCTCTTCCGCAGTGCGCCCTTATTGCCACTATTTTACGTGCGCGCTTCCTCAGCTTTCGGGTTAGTCGTCTTGCGTAACGCGGTGCAGGAAACAACCCGCAATAGCGGCCGCCGTGCAACACTACGCTGCCGCGTAGCTCACAGCCAAGCAACGCTCGTTTCCCGAAAAACCCTTTTTCTTTCCGGACTGCGCAACGCAAGCGAGCGCCGCTTTCTCTCTCGGCTAGTTCTCATCAAATGAACGAGTGAGACAGCTAAATATACATGCGACTTGCAACACTAAACACCCTGTAGCCGGGGCTAGCCCGAGCGCGGGAAGCACGCAAAAAAAAAATTGAGAAAAGAAATGTGCAGAGAGGCGCAAGGGTTTTGTTTATTGCTCCCAGTGGCGCCGTGTCCCCGTCATTTGCAGCGCGAAGTCGTTCCACACTTTGGCCAGTGAGGGTGCTATATTTGGTTGACCGTCTGAGCGCTCCAGGTCGGCTGTGATGCCGCTGCTGCTGCTGTAGCCCCTCTTAATTTGTGAGGCGAGACTGCGTGAAGCAGGCTTGACTATTTTTCATGCTGCTGCTGCCCCGGTCCTTTCTGCTATGCCTTTGTCACTCCTAACGGCGCGGTGCGCGCGAACTTCCCGAGAAAGCATATTTCGTTAATAGCCGCTCGTAACGCCGGAACGGCGGATAACGAGAAGCTAGTCCTTTTCGGTATAGCTGGCGCAGACTACGTTTAAATAACTTCTCGCTCAATCTGTACGCGGGGAAACAAAGAATAATACGATACTGTCAGTGCTTATAGGACGAATATTCCCAAAGTTTTTTGTTAGTTTTTTTTCCTCTCTAGATCAAACCAGTCGCCTCCGCTTGCCTGGTCGGCCATTCTCGCTGTTCTGTGTAAAAAAAAAGAAAAAGAAAGATTGGGTCGTTCCGATTTCTGAGGCAAGATGTTCGCACTGCTATGTACTGTTCATGCTGTAAGAGAAACATTAGTTCATTAAAACCAAAATTCGCTCACTTGAGCCGGAGTAACAAAGAGTTGCCAAAAGCAAGAAAAAATTAGATAACCGCAAGACTTTAATCTATAACGTACGTCTGCTTCTAGCAATTGTTTATGAAGAAAGGGGTTGACTCTATAATAAAGCGATGCAAAAAACATGCAATCTCATTGTAGCGGCGGCCAACGATCTCCAACAAAGTTTTCTTTGCAGCCAGTTGTGTATGAACTTCTTTGGTCCATGTCGACTACTACAAGCGTCATATCTCCAAGACGTCTTGTGCCAAGACGAAAAAGATCACAGCATCAAGTCCATACTATACTGGTTAGGAGGCAAATGTGAGTGGTTAGGTGCAGGGCAGAGAGGAATTTCCTAGTGCGGCGCACGCCAGCCGCTCACGAATCCCAGTTATCGCGCATATGCTAAGTGGCACTTGCCTTCCTTAGGTTATCAGAGGCTCTGCGTATCGCTCTCCGCCCGCAAAATCTGCGCACGCAACTTCGGAGAAATACGCGCTGTGTCAAAATGTGCCGTATATTCCGATACTTGGCACGCTTCTAAACGTAACAAGAACACGCACGCGCAGTCACACGGACGCAGACGGGAAGGCACCCTCACACAAGCATAGTTCAATCTCTGTTTTGCCCGCTTTCCAGTTTCCTTAAATGTGTAGCCTCTCTGAGTGCTGTGATTTTTTTTAATTTTCTATGTATTTTTCTCCCGCTGCGATGGCTGCATAAGGATTTGTCTTCTTTTGGGGCAGGCGTCGTCAGCACTCTCCGCTGATATTTTATGTTGTGATAGTGGTAGTGGTTTTTTTATTAAATCAATAGTAAAAAGGAAGGAATGTCGCTCTTGGGTCTAGGTGCTGGCCATTGAGAATAAATCAGGGGTTTGGGCCATGGGCTCCGGAAAGGGGGGAGGCGCTATCGATACTGAGACATCTACTGTTAGATAATCTGAGTATAGGCCAGGCCTTATCTATGTACAGAAGACAGTCTAAGGGCCGGGGGGGGGGGGGGGGGGGTAGGATAGCGTTGCATTAACACTATCTACTTTTTCTTAGAAGTTATCTAAGCAGCCGAGTTTACTGACAGCCGGTTCTGGTTGCCAGAAGGCATATTTAAAAACTTTGCGCAGAATAACACAGGATGGGAGGGAGAAACACGCACAAACACACGAGCGCTCGTGTGTGTGCGTGTTTTTCCCTCCCGTCCTGTGTTATTCTGCGCAAAGTTTTTAAATATGTCGCTACACCAACTGGCCCAACGTTCTACCCTATTATGCCAGCAGAGAGTAACTATTTAAGCCATTGAGTAGAAAATTAGAAAATGGTAGCAAAGTTAAGGGTTCTGGCATTCTCGATTCAATAGGTAGCATAACAGGGTTCTCGCACAGCTGCCACCCGTTAACACGGTGTACTCGAAGTAATACCGGACATTCTGTCCCCCGCTTTGGACGAGAGCGGCGCTGGTGAACACTGCCATGCTCCAACGTGATGGTATCCGTTCGGATGTCGCTGCAGTTACAGTCACTTTCCCTTAGGTTCTAGGGTTTCGAGATAACAATGTTCACGTGAACGAATCTGCGGTTGAAGTCAGCAAAAAGCGATGCCAAGATTTCTGGCTGAAAAGCAGAGAGGTGACATAGGGCTGAAAGTATAGGGTTAAAAATGTATTTGAAAGAAATCGAGAATTATGTGATGATTTATAAGGCTGTTAAAGATATATAAACAAAAAAAAGAGGCGAGAATGATGGCAACTGCAAAAACCCTCTTTCATAGAGGGTGCTCCTGTCTACCATCCATTCCAAGGTTAAGTCGCATGCAACATAAATGCCCCGCAAGCAGAAGCCTAGACACCCGCCATCGTAGCTTGGCTGGTAGGGCACCGCAGGCGAAAGAAGCAGGTCGTGGATTTGTGTCACACTGGCGGCATTAGGGTTTTCTTTTCTATTCTCTAAACAGTTGTCTTTCCGGCAAAAAAATGATCACATTACTAATTTCTCACTGAT
The DNA here is from genome assembly GCF_052857255.1 of Amblyomma americanum. Lineage (NCBI taxonomy): Eukaryota > Metazoa > Arthropoda > Arachnida > Ixodida > Ixodidae > Amblyomma > Amblyomma americanum. The sequence goes on from NC_135499.1 coordinate 130,610,454, forward strand.
AAGCACCCCATATTAATTATAATAACAATATTAATAATAACAAAATTTTCCTTACGCTTCCCGTGGTTTTGGCGACTGTTCGCTTCCTTCAAATGTATTTCATAAAAAGCCTCTCATTTACCTACCCTTGTCTACTCAGATAGGATAGCACGTTTTAAAAACCCGCTCCGCCTGGTACTGGTGGGATGCTCTTGTTTTCACAGAATACTACCAAATGCTTTATGGGGTTTTAACGTCCCAAAGCGACTCAGGCTATGAGAGACGCCGTAGTGGAGGGCTCTAGAAACTTCGACCTCCTGGGGTTCTTTAACGCGCACTGACATCGCACAGTGCACGGGCCTCTAGAATTTCGCCTCCATCGAAATTTGAACATCGCGGCCGGGATCAGTAGTCGAGCGCCATAACAACTGAGCCACCGCGGCAGCTGAATACTACCAAATGTCTTGTTGACTCACGTCCGAGTGTTCTGCAGAATGTGCTATTCAAGAATATTGGGTATGTGATCTGACACTGCATTTTTACTGCCGCCATTTTATGGTGGTACAATTAGCACTATTTCAGTCACATACTTCTGAGTTACCAATCTTAAGGGATTTGCCTACAAACTTTATTTTGGCTGCAAATTCACTTAACTTATTATTATAAATTGAAAGGCATCACAAACATAAAATAAAATGCTTGCTCTACACTGTTCAATTTCGTTCCGGAATATACCAGGTGTTTCAAGGAAAACTTTCAAACATTTTCAAAAATAGGATTTTGGTGTAAAAATATGCATTTGTGGCACAATATTACCAGTTTTGGCGGACACTGGAAAGCCGGTGAATTGTTATAAGTAGTGTTCTGGTTCATTGACTTATGATAAATAACTTTTTAACTACCACAGATGGACAACATGTTGCAAATAGAGATTTGCAGCCTGTCGTCAGCAATAGCCATATCAGTTTTTAGAATTTTGAAAACGCGATTACCGTCGCCACTGTGGGTCGACAAAATTTGGCTGCATCGTGCGAAAATACATGCGTTTTCGAAAGCATGCAGGCAAAGCAACTCAATCGGTGCACGTAACTAGTCGAAAAATTGAAATTTTGTGGAGCCACAGCGATATGGCTAAAACTGATATGGCTATTACTAACGACCTGCTAGAAATATTTAATTGCAATTAGGCATATAATTCTACTAGTTAAGAAGTTAATTATTAAAAATTAGTTCACCAGCTTATTACTTAAGACAATTCGCCAGTGTTTTGGTGTCCGCCAACACAGGTAACACTATGCCACAAAGCCATATTTTTACCCCAAGATCCTATTTTTGAAAATTTTGGAAATTATTCGCTGTAACACCCGGTACAGTGGTCAATCTTCATTAAAATGTCTTATCCAGTGCCTGCATCTGGTTGGTACAGGGCAGCCGTTCCAAGCATAAATGAATATTTGATCAATCTGGGCTAGGTGAGTTAGTTCTTCGCAGGCGTCATATGCGGCAATTAAATACGCTAAACCATTCTAACACCTGCTTAACTCACCTAAGCCAATCTAAAACTCGTCTTATAGAGTCGTCTAAACTCTCGGGCATAATTTGCGGCTCGCGGAACTCCGTACCATTGTAAAACTCGCTGAAGCCACCAAAATTAATTTAAAATTCGCTTCTGTGGCGCCTATGCCCTCAGACAATATTATGGCCAGCAGAATTGCACGGCACCACAGAAAGGCAGAGCAGCCTGAAGCGTTCTCCTATGTATTCGTTTTTTAGTCACCTACAATTTATAAAATAATAGCTTTCCTCGCACTGCAACCTAAAGCTATGACTTGAATCAAATTTTCCTCTTTGGTTCTGTGAGCTTTGGATCAATTCTTTGTTTTGTTCTGTTAAAGGCGGTGATATCTTTCTGTTGACTTTTTCCACTAAAAAAAAAAACGCCCACTAGGTAGAACTGCACAAAGACAGTTCGCCTGGGTTGGTTTTCATGCTTTCTGATTTCACTACACGATGGCTTATTGCTAGCTCATTTAAGCGGAGCGAGTTTTGTATTGGTTTTCATTTTGCAGCACATCCACTATTTCGTCCTGTCTAACGTAACCAGACTGGTCCCTTTTTATTCTTTTTTTATCAATTATCGGTAGTGTGCGCCGCCTATATTTTCTTGCTTATTCGTTGAATTAGTGCTGTTCCAATCAGTGGTATGACAAATGAGACTGCTCAGAGTACGTGACATCCAAGCTGTGTAATAACGGAAGTGCTTGATGAGTACTCGCCTATTTTTACTGGATTGCTTGGTTTGCGCAAGCACCGCACTCCCAGTGCTGCCTGGTTCTTTGTGTGATATAGCGTGAACTACAGTTAACTGCTGAGCTAGTTAGTTTTCTGAAATGTTGCGTGTCTTTGTTGACCTGAAAATTCTGGTAATATATACCGTGAATTCGTCTTCCAGCTAGTCTTCTCATTGTTATGAAAATACAATAAGTACTAGAAGTACTAAGTACAATAAGCACTAGATGGCTAAACGTGAAATCTTTTTTTCATCAAAGAAAATACTTGCTCCGAAGCTTCCTCGAAAGCTGAGCGATAGCGTCCGGTTGCATAAAGACTTCACATTTTGAGAAGTAGTGTCACCTAAATGCTTTATACTTAAGTTTAAAAATCACCAAGAAAAACAGAGAATCCCTACCAGTGATTGGCGGCGTGATGAGTTGCCTTCAGCACCTAACCGGACACTTCTGATGCGCGACACCTGTTGTGGACGCGCGCAGTGGAAGTTTCTGTGCGCGTACTCTTCCTCAAGTTGAAGGGCCTACGGCAGAACTGCCAAGGGGTTGCAATGCTTTGGCATTATGCGACCGTTGTACAGGCTCACTAGGGTTTTTCTGTGACACTGGACAACGTCCCTACCTGAAACTTTGTGTCGTAGATCATCATCTAAATTTCTTTTTAACTTATGCCTGATGACACACACGTCAGATCAAACAAATTTTAAAGTGAACCCAGTTTGCTACCTCCAAGAGATGCCCAAAGGTAGTGGCGGAGGCAGAAAGCAACGCAGGCGAGGAGTATGAATGCCAACTGCTGCTAACTGGTGGGCGGAATTGTGCTGGCACAGACGAACAAGACAGTCTCGATTTCAGCCCTACTGATGTAAATGCTTACCAGTAGACACTTTATTCGCACTATTCCAGGTAACAACCACTTGCAATCCCCAGCAGACCGGTGCATCGCATATCTACACATGCGTGGCTGTGACCACTAGTGAAGAAGCTAATCGATAAGCTGGGTTATGAGAGTGGATAACTATACCAGTGAAGCTTGCTTGTGAAATGATAAACCGCGCAAGCGCTGGAAAAATGCAACTTATCGAATTAAAGAGCGCAAAAATAACCTTGCGGCCACTTAAAATGACGAAAAGAGGAGCTATGGAAAAATAAGTGAAGAACCGGGCCATCCATAAGTACAAAATCTCCCAAAAGTCCACGATAACATCTGTGAGCACGTGTCCCGTAATAACATCAAGTGAAGTTTAGACAGTACGTGCTAACAGACGCTGTGACTCATACATTGTTTGCAGGTTCTTTAATAGTTGCGCAGCACTGCATGCAGAAAGTTTTGGCGCTAAATAGTGGTTTTAAATTAAGAAAATTAGTTTGTGCGCCTGCGAACGGATGATCTCACAGTGCTGAAAGACCAAGAAGAACATTATATTTCAAGTATATTTGTCAGCAGGGTTTCGTGATACAACGCATGCTGCATTAGAAAAAGGCTGTTATAAATATGGTCACGTCCTTGCTTCTTCTCTAATGAGAAATCGAGAAAAATTGTGCCTTTATGTTGATAGAGAAAGCGAAGTTGATGCTTGAGTTCGTTTTGTTGCCAGGACTGCTTCTCTTATGTGTATAGCGGCAAAAAGAATTGTCATCAATGTTTTATATAAAAAAAAAGAAGTGAAGAAAGATATCATAGCCAGTAAATTATCCTAAGAGCATCAGGTTTGCTCAGAAGTAAGGAGAGGAGGGCTGATTACACTTTTTTTTTGGGGGGGGGGGTGCAAGCGTGCTAGGTGGTGGTCACTAGTGGTTTTCATCAGAACAAAGTGAGTATTGCAGAGCTTGGGGGTTTTATCTCGGTACGCGATTAGAACAAAATCAATATTGAAGAAAATGAAGTTTTTTTTTTGTTTGGCTATGCTATATATTGAACTCAGAAAACTCGCAGGAGGAGCAGCGCTCAGGGGTCGGCAGTATACAGTGCAGTATAACGGTTGTCATCTACAGATGCGCTGTAATGTAGTTTATACGAGGTATTTCAGGCTTTTCGTGTGACGGTTGACCTGTGATGTTCATTGGGCTGCGTATTCCTTTTTTAGCGATTTGGGTTGACGCGGCCGACGTTTGAAGGAATAAGGGAATCACTGCAAAAAAAATGGTGGTCGATTTCGTAGTTAAGGCCTAAGCGAACGAAGCGCGCTAGCATTGCAGTTCTCACCTCGGTTCAGGTGCAGATCCAGTGTTCAAGGATGGCAGTTTTTCGGATAGCAATAATAATTTAAGTTCATTTTCGTAATTCTCCCCTTTAAAATCACAGATTCCTGGGAGTGCTCATACCACTTTTGGCGCAGCGGTGCAGTGATCAAACGATGCGCCACTGCCCTTCTATGGCAGGTTCTACCATCGGTGGGACTTGGGTTGCTTGGGTTGGGTTGCGACCAGGGTTGCTTACGCCGAGCAGCCTCTCGTGATTAATTGAGCTGCCACCTAACACAGTGGGTAGGCGAGCAGCCTTCCAAAAAACCGGCTTCAGACAAAGAGACAAACTGAGAAGTAAACAAACAAGCAGACAAACAGACAAACACACGACTAAATGCGAAGAATGCCCACTATAAGTGCTAGCGCGCTATAAAAAAAAAAAAAACATTCATCCCTCGTTATAAAAGAACCCTGATTAGATGCATCGTTGCAAGCAACAAACGGGCACCTGACCAAGCTAACATCATTTTTCCTCAACAAATTAATAGGCATACACTTCAACCATCTGTAAAAAAAAAAAACACGGAACGATTTTTGTTTTCTACCATTGCAGGCTTGACGTCTTCCCTTCTGGTTGCGCAAAGCGGTAGTGCGAATTGCGCCGGCTATACGAAAGTGAACACGGGATTGTGATGTAGATGAGTGCACATTTAAATTAATTAACACCAATGCATTCTATTAGCCCTGTTTCTCCCGAATAAAAGCATAAGAATGTTGTAAATATCTTTTTCCAGTCTGCATCAAAGTAGTTCTGTGGAATCTTCTGACATCGCTATTAGACAACCAGCTCAAAAACAAAGTACATACGGGGACACCTAATTCCAATTCCTGTTGGCAATGAGATAACATTCGAATGTATTCAGGCCTTTGCCGGAATTGACTGGCCGGGATTTTATGAGAACCAGGTTGCTCTTCCGGAGCACTGCTCTTTCTAAGCTACTCCCGTGCACCCGCTTCCACGGTTCGTAGGTGGAGTTTTCGCACAGGCGAACATGCTCTGGTGACGTCACTTTCGGTCTCGTGACGTCACGTTTCGTGAGCAAACGGGATTTTTTCCGCTTTGGTCACTGCCCGCTAGCCACTCATGATTTTCTCTGGACAACGCCGGGCGGTCGCTGCATACATTTAGTTCTGGTGAGGCAAAGCAGTTTAATAAAGCCCTAAACCAAAAGCAGTCTTTCTGGACAAGTTACGCATTTAATAGCTCAGCGCTACGTGTTTTTTTGACAATCAGGTACCCTTACACTCTCTCCTTCTTTCCCCAACCCACCTTTTTGCACCATTTTCCCAGAAAGAAAGACCGAAATGAGAAATGCGGTTCATTAAACGTGCGTCTTTTCGCGGTATCCGTTGACCTAAACAGCACTGCCACCATGGCTTTGTGCTCTTGCAGCAGCAGCACCACTATGGTTCGCACTATTCATTTCAACGCATGCTTCCGGGAGCATCCCGCACAGAATGCGCTACGCAGCCTTGCCACTTCTTGCGCAATGCGCTAATAATCCCGTCTATGCCAGCATCTCACACGGCAGCAGCCGCAGCTGGTTGCTAGGGAGATCTCGGCTTGTGCAAGCCAAATGAGAGGCATAAAATCCCCGACGTTCCATCGAATAGCCTACTGGGGAACTCCTCTATATAGTGCGCGAACCCAGGGAGGTTGTTAAATAGAGCTCTATCTTTTTTCGCTCTTGTTTTCTTGCCGTCAATGAGGCGAGACAGCGTGAGAGCAAGCGTATGGTAAGAGAAACACCGGTCGTCGTAGTGGTCTCTCACTTCATTCACAAAAAAAGAAGACTTTAAAGCTCTCACTGGGCTGTCTTTCCACTTAATGTCGACCTAAAGTCTGAAAACGTGTTCCAGAAGGAAACAGCGTCACATATTCAGCTTCAGCCCTCAGCGGTGGTAAGTTATTTCGCCTTCTCATTTGCTTTCTTTATTGGATGATATTGAGAAAGACTGCCTCCATAATGTTTAATGCGCGTAAGCCTTACTGCAAGCAATATGAAACAAAAATATCTTCGTGCTTTCCTCCTTTGTCTTCCTCAGCGCACGGTCATTGTGTCGGCTTTTTAATACACAGCTATAAAGCAAACCAACATCATAGGCTTTTGAATCGCTCAAACAAACTACTGCCAGGCTTCCATATTTCTCTCAACCTTTCTGAAAGGCGCGCATGCGGTAGAATTTTTTGGCATATCACTTAACTCCACCGCTTCTAGTTTCTTGGAGGAAGGCCACTGATTGTACTGCACATAACTTGATGGCAATACAGTTTGGTATTTTTAATAGCCACAGGATAAAGACGCCTTATGGGAAGCTGTTAAAATGCACATCAAGTTTGAATGATGGGTTTCATGATGCTGCTAAAGAAAACGTCAGCGCACTGTTGTAGCTCAGTGGCTTTGCATTCAACTAGCGACGGAGGCCCTGGCGGCTGGATTGAATCCCGGAAGTGACGGTGCAATTTCATGTGGACGTGGTATTGAAACATTCCGCTTATTTGTGGGACGTCCGTACTCGATAAAGAACATTAAGCGATCTAAATTTATCTAGAGCTGTCCAATACAGTCTTACTGATTACCCACGTACCGCTACAAGACCTACAACCTCAAACAGGAAGAAAATGTTAGACTATTAGTGGTCATCTCAATAACTGCACCACTCGGACAGTTAGTGAAGGAATATTCAAGACCTGTTGGCAGTAGACGAACGGGCTATTTATGGAAGTTTTTCGCGGATTATGCTATCATTGTTCCAAAGGATTATTTATTAGGATTCTAAGGTTTACTATTACATGCCTCATCCAATTGGAACCCTTCGCTTTCAGACGCTATTTTAGGGAGCGAAAGAAAAACTTTATTCAAGGTCACAAATCTTGTCTCTGCTTTCAAGCTGTAGCGCACCAGATTTAAGGGACGAGGAAGGAAATGAGCACACTCTAGCGCTGTGTGTGTTAATCCCGTTACTCGTCCTTTGTCTTTTGATGCGCTACAGCTTGTTAACTTTAACCATCAATCCTAAGTTTCGACGCTAGCTTCTCTGTAAGCTAACGTCGCTTGTAGTTTGTAATTTGACTGAAAGTATATTGTGGTTTATGAAGGTTCAACGTCTCATAGGAACTCAGCCTATGAGGAGCGCCGTAGACATTGTCTCCGAAAATTTCGACCACCTGGATTTCTTTAACGTACACTGACATCGTACAGTACACGGGCCTCTAGAATTTCACCTCCATCGAAATTCTACCGCCGCGGCCGGGATCGAACCCGCATCTTTCGGGTCAGTGAAAGAATATTTAAAAACTTCAATGACACGGCACCGTAGAAGTCAAAATCAACAGCGTGACGCTTTTAGCGAGGCAGCTATGCTTCTTTATGGGGATCTGAGATAGCTGAGATGCTGATCCGGGGGTGTTACTGCTAGCTGTCTACATACCAATGCTCACGTACGCTAAATGCAAGCGTTTTGCGGGAATTTACACTGCTGCATCCGCACATTTAGTTCAGCGCATGCAAAAGAAGACGCAATAATAACTTCAGATTAACGGCGCTATCTGGTTTTTAGACGGGAACTATTTCCGTCAACAAGCGAACCCTCGTATTTTTGTTTTCACATTTTAATATATCGATGCAGTGTGTAAATAGCATGGCCAAAAAAAAGGCCAAAAGAAGGGAAAGAGGGGGGATTCACTACGCTCAGAAAACCTCGGGGTTGTTCTTACACCGAAACACACCTCCTTGCTACGACCCTGGTCGCGGCAGCACGTCAGAACATCTTGTCGCATAACACCGCAACCTAAGATGCAAGCCAAAAAAAAAATAGTACTAATAACGTCTAAGAAGCCTTTATTTGACCACCGGAAGTAATCTTCAAATGCAGCCCGCAACTTGCTGCAGTATGAATTACTTCCTTTTTTTTTTTGGCCGATACAAGCCTTAGGCTTCGGTTCGTTTTTACGACGTGCTTTCTGAGGGAAGCGTAGAAGACGCATTAGATCAAATTCTTGGACGTACCGTACCAGCCGAGGACACCACATGAGTTTCGTGTCTGGGGAAATGGTCGTAGGGAAGGATCATCCTATCTTGATTGCGCTGCTCCGTCGTAAACGCAGCGTTGTTCCAGTCGCACGGGCGATACGGAATGAAGCTTCGGCCTCCTAACGTCATTTACGCGATCTTTAACGACAACAATACGCGCTTTTTGGCCCAAGCTTTACGTTTTTATTTTATGAAAACGTGACGACGAGGGCCGGAAGAAGAGAGTTCTGGATTTAGTTTTGCTCGCAGTAATGACCAGCACACATTTTTATGTGCTTGCCAACGTTGTGGTCGGTTGGCGTTCCGAACATACAAAAACTTGGGACACCCACGGCACCAGGTATGACGATATTGACAAAAAGCAATCTCGTGTAAGGCCCCCACTCGAGTGCTTGCTGCTGTTCTCACAGAAGGCCTTCGCTTTGTGTTCGTATTTTTTGTTTGGCGGCCCTTGTCACGATGAAAGCACAGAAAAAAAAAAGGAAGTCTAATTGCATGCCCAGACTACGTGGTAGTGTCGGCAATCGGAACCTCTCGTGAAATATTACTGGATTTAAAAGACAAGCGATATAAGGTATGCAAGAACATCACATTTTATTGCTCAGTAATAAATGTCTACGATATTTTTTGCACAAGAGAAACATTTCTCTCAGTTTATCTTAGAATTTGGAATAACCTGCTGGGTCGATGCTCAGAGAGCAGGCAGCTTGACCACACGGCTTCATATATTAGTCCTTAAAGATTGAGATATTAACGCCTTAGTGGAGAATGAACTGGCCCTCTAGATTTGTCATTAATAGATTGTAACTGGTCGTATATTAACGCCTGTGTGAAAAATGCAGTGGCCCTTTAAAGTTCACATCGCTCAATTGTATATGAGGATCAAAACGGTAACGGTTGGTTAGAAGCTTTAGCTATTTTATGTTCGTTTTTCGTTACAGTTGTTACTAACAAGATAAAGCTGAATGTTAAGAGCTGTAATCCAAGCGCCCTGGATCACGTGTAGATGCCTTTCTTGCAATTCCGCCATGACCTTGGGGCTTGTGGTGAAGATAAGTGCTACTCTTTCATGACGAAAATAAATTGGGCCACAACCTGTGTTTGAAGGGAGAGTTGTATCCTAAGACTGAAAAGTTGAAGTCGCTTTACGAGCTTAAAATAACTCGGGAAGAGATTTAGAACAATTTACTGTAAATTTCCGCATGCGCATAGCTGTCGATGTGTCGCTCAGGAGCTGGGCATTCTTGTTACATGAACATTTAACGACCGCAGGAACCGCAAATGGCCAACTAAATCTGAAGCTAGATTTCCATAGTGGCGCGTATAAAATCAATTTCACTTCCCTGGCTACTACTTAAACGATGTTTCACCTGCAGGTTCTGTGGTGAGTTAAATAATGCGTCTTCGGCTCTGCTATTTCGAAAATTACTCTCCCCCCCCAAGGCATTTTCAAAGTTCATGTGCCCCCCCCACTCCTTCACTCTCTTTCTGCAAGAAAGAAAGGGCCATAGAGATAGAAGCTCAAAATGTCGAAACTCTTCGGCGAGAACTTATAACCTGCCACCAGAGAGGTCTGCGATGCATGAAGTGGCAGTGCAAGCCCCCCAGGTCTGGTCATTATGCTAAGGAGCCTTTTCTCTACTCTGGCGTGACGATCGGTCCTGCTATCGCGCTGACAACAGGCGTCCCGCACCCTTGCGTCGCGGGACCAAGCGCGGAGGGTTCGGTGGCCCCACCTCTCTTCATACTCTCTCCTAGTCCTCTCCTTCTTGTCTCGGCATACGCTCACGGAGGTTATAACTCTCCTGCGCAGGACATTCTTTACAGTTAGGAGCGGTGGACGGGCTATCGGTTCTTGAAGAATGGCTTTCCTCGCCTGGTTATCAGCATTGGAAACCGGAAAAGCTGTTTACGCTTCCCCCACAGACAGAACGCCTGACCGCCTCAGTAATGTGCGACTCAGCTAGGAGCTGTCTATCGACTAAGCGGACGCAGACAAACTTGCATACTGAAATGGGCAAAAAAAAAAAAAAACCTGCGGCAGTGTTCGTAGAGTTTCTCGGAGCCATCAGGGACGGAAAAAAAAAATTCAGTTTGCACGCACAATAGCTGCCTTCGTATGCCGTTTTCTTGCCAACCACCGACGTGAGACGCATGCGTTGGTTTCACAAAAAAGTAACAAGAGAACAATTTGGAGAATTTAAACCGTCAGTGCGGTTTCTAAATTTCCAGGCTTTAACATTTTTTCTTTTCCTTTAGTCTCACTTGCACACATGTTTGCAGTAACGCTCCCATACAAACAGGAGTGCAACGTGATCCAGTCGTTACGGTCCGTCGACTTTGGTTGGGGCCAAACGGTTGGCATGCAAAGTTTTGCAGCTACCAACACTACGTCGCGTCACCTGCCTAGCATTGAAATCACCTGTTTAAACTGGGAACCATAGGAAGGACACCGACACCGCCATGGGGATACATTTCCCTGCAACCCAGCTCGCATTTTAGCGGGCTCACATTTTTCTCAAGGTAAGCCACGCGGCCACTCCAGAAGCGCTCAGCACTCAGTCAGGCGTGAAGGGCGCACTCCAGAGCTCACAGTTTTTGTTATCGCGCTCTTAGAACTGAGGACAGGGAAATGGAAAAAAAAGAGAGAAAGTGGAAGACAGACATTCTGAAACAGCGTTCTTTTTTTGGGGGGGAGGGGGGGTGTGGGGAGGGGGGTGAGGAGGAAGAAAATGGGAACGGGCAAGATTTGAGAGGAGGTTGCGGTTTAAGAAGAAATGAAAGAATGGAGGAGGGCTGAAAACCACACGAGCGCGTTGAAAAAAAAAAACGGCTTTTCTTCGAGCCCGTTTTCTTCTCCTTTTTCTATCCACAAACATTCCTTCGCACTCTCCTCCTTCCAGCCTCTGGCGAGGAGCCGGCAAGCCTAGCGGCTATCGCGGTCACTCCAGCTAGGAATCGCTCTGGCGAGCAGCGACCGCTTCAGCTTACTTTCGGAATCCCTACCATTGTCAGGAGAAGCCACTCTCTTTCCCCCGCTTTCTGTGCGCTTTGCGCGTGTTCACTTTCGACGTTCTTTTCCCCATATTTCGGCCGTTTTTGGCCCCCGTGCGTCGAGCGCGCTCATAAGTCGCCTGAAGCATTCCCAGCTTCCAGGTGCTACCTGGGTACGCATTTCAAATATGCATGAGAGCTTCGCTTGGAAAGGGGTGCGTTTTTCTTTCTGTGTCACCATGCCGGATAGCGAAATGTTTTGTTTTTGCTTTTCAGTCGACGACCACAGCAGCGCGACGAGCGGTAACGACGTTTGCGATTTTCGCCAGCACGTGCGGTGCTGGTGACTGGCGCGCCGGTCCATATAGAATATTCCGCTGCCAGCGGGCGAAATTTTCCAAGCGTAGCCGAGATCTTTTTGAGTGCTGTTGCGTAAGCGTCGGAAATCGATGGAGATCTTTGGGAGGTTTCGAGCAAAGCTATGCAGTTCGGAGCGCGAGCGCCAATCTGACTCGCCCAATGGGAGTCGCGGAAAGCCATACCTCCGGCGAAGAAACCGTTTCAACCGTAAAATGAATTATAGTCATAACTTCTTGAAACAGCTTACGCAGTGCATCGAAGCAAAGATAACATTAGCTGTTTCTTATAAAAGCCTGAACAGGAGTGAATAAATTGCCGTCTTTGTCAAGCTAAACGGGTCTTTTGCCAGTTAAATGAACTCTCTAATCCTCCCCAGCTCAATTTCGTTTGTATCGCGAATAGCAGGGGCTTCCGTATTTAACCTGGTTTACGTAATGCGTCACTCACCTTGAATTTGGAAGAAAAATACGCTGCTGAGGTTACTGCCGTTTATTTCCGGAGTCTTGTGCTATGTTTAAAATCACCTTTTCTCACTTTTGTGACTACGCGCTAATAATGCGGCGGATTTTTTAGTTTTTGGCTCTACCAAAGAGAGGGCGGTATTTTCACAAAGACCAGCATTAATTTTTCACAAAGCTTTAGTGTGAATTTTTGTTTTGGATTCAATTTATTCTATTGCGTAATTATACCTGGATCTCATTTTACGGTCAAGTGAAACTAAAGCATCGTTCGACAGTGTTTCCTTCAGAAATTTCTTGTGACCAATTCCATCTGTCACGCACTGGCTTGACCTACAATTCAAGTACCATGATAGCATGTCACTAAGTCTTGCACTACGCTTAACTCTTAAATTAAACAAAGAAAAACGCTTTGACTCTGAGTTAAAGTATATTCTTTTTATTCTAGACCTAAGTTTGAATTTCACACTTTACTTCACTAACTCAAGGACATTCAACCAGCGTATGTTATCCGCGAATTCATCTCAGTTATAAAGTTCGCGTTTTAGCAGATATCAATATCAACATGCGCTAGTGATATATATCATTTAACAGTCAGGTTCTCACGTCCGAACAAACACATCAGCACACACTAGCCCGCATGAACTCACACCCACGCTCACTCCAGTCCCCTGTCGCCACAGAAGCTGATAAGATGTCTAAAAATAAGGTTTTTAATTTAAATCAAGCGAAAAGTGCAATTCAAACAAGTGGAGGGTAAAGCGGCTTAGTTGGCGGGGATAGAGGATACAGCCAACGTTCGTTACAGCGGATCCGGATAAAACAGACAGCCGGATAAAACGGACATTATATGTAATTTTTTTTTGGCTACCACACTTAATAAAACAAACATTTTTTTGTTTTCAACGCAGAGGTAAACAACAGGTTATCTTCTAAAGCGCGCTAAATTTGTGCTAAAATTTGGTCCAGGACATCTTTTACAACAGACAGACGTGTTGGGTTCCTACTCATCAACAACCAATACTTCGCAGTGGTGCCCCGTTCCCTGTCGCGCTTGGAGCCCGAATAGTCAACACCACCAGTGTTGTGAGCTCCTCCATCAAAGCTTGTCGCCAGCTTAAATAGCAGGTAGACGGAGGGTTTTCTATCCCTCCCCCTCTCTACACTAGTACCAGCGCATTAGCCGGGTTGGAGGCTGCCCACCCAGTTGTTGCGTCTGCCCTTTTGTAGTGGCTGCCGGACGGACGTGCGCGCGACATCCTTGTAAATGGACTGCTTCTGCAAAAGTGCGCTAATGAACTGGCTGTGATTTTGGGCTACGGCGACATCGACTTCAGCGATGCGCCTCAGTGGATTTAAGACTCAGAATGGTGTTTTCTTTAAAGCAATTTGCAGAGAATGTGAAAGTGTGAATGAAGATGTCTCAGAGTGGAAGTCAAATGCCTGAGTACATCGACAAATACAACGAGAGGCGCATATCCAACATGCACGAAAGCGGAGGTCTTTTTCAAAGCTAAAGCTGCTGAAACATGCACTTTCTAGGGCGACAAGTGTCATAGTCATACATGCTCCAAGGAACGCTCAATTGTGCTTTTTTTGTTAAAGTATACTAGGTGGCTCCGAAAAACGAAAAATTTTATTCATACTACGTTTCTTACTGCATATGGGGAATTAGCCTGTTGACTGAGATAGTAACATAAATGCATGGATGACTGCTGATTTGTTCGCTGCCTGGCTAATCAGTCAGAGAAAAAAAAAGGAAAGCGCTTCTTATACTAGACAATTCCTCTAGCCACATGAGAACGCCAAAGTCTTGAAGCTATTGAAGTGGCGTGTTTTCCACCGAATGCTTCCTCAGTTCTGCTGCCTAATTGACCAAGGTGGTGTGCATGCAGTCAATGCGACTTCAAAAGCAGGTAGGCGGATAGCCTGTTGCTTGATATGATGGATGGACAGGAAACTAAATTAACACAACTAAATTAAACACAAACTAAATTAAAACAACTTAAAAGTGACATTATTAGTAACTGCTTCAAGAAAGTTATATTTCGGAAGACCACAGATGCTCCCCATTGCAGACACCTCTGTCGCGCGACAGAACCCACGACACAAGCCTCTGTCTCACTATACAACGCTCGACACAACTTTGTGTCGCGCGACACAAGCGCGACAGAAAATTTTGTCGTGCTTTTCGATCCGGTCCGAATGCTGCAAGAGATGGTGAAGCGGACTTGTAAGAAGTTTGTCCACTGGTGAGAAAATGTTTTGGAGCAGAGGATTTTCTTCTTGTCTGATGATGGTTCTGTGGACAGCGAAGAGCTCATAGACGAGGGGCTTCTAACCATCATCAAAGGCCCCTCGGTATCTGTGTAGGGTGAAGGCAGCAGAGACGATAAAGGTAGATGTGCAAAGATTGAGTCTATGCTTAAATTGAGGTCGCAATACGTCATTCGACAAATCGAAGCTGGAAAAAAGATATTTGCAACAGCACTAAGACAACGGAGTTACAAATGGTCAGCATCTAACAGGAGGAAGAGGAAGAAACAACTTTGTTAAGTCGCCTGCAGAACAACACCATGACGAAATGGCGTCGTGACGCGGGCCCTGACGCCTTCTCAGCGGGTGGTCTTTACTCAACTCCAGCGCGTGTTACTCCCGCGGTCGGTCGCTCTGAGGGGCAACGTTTCGTCGGTTTCGCTCGGCCTTTGTCTTTCAAGAGCCCCGAGACCTGCTGGATGGCGCAGGTTTAGATTTCGAGGTAAGAGCATTCCGCCGCAGCCGCGATTTGCGGCGGAATCGTACTTGTCGAAGCTTCGTCGGGGAACTTGAAGCAATCCTATAGGATGTGCGTCAGGGTGGCCCTCTCCCGTTTGCACACGCGGCACACATCACTCACGTATACCTTGGGGTACACATGGTTCATTAACACTGGGGTGGGTAAAGAACCAGTTTGTAACTGTCTGAACAGCACCGCCTCCGCTCGTCTCAGCCCCGGATGAGGAGGTGGGAAAGTCCTTCGAGCAAGGCGGCGAAACCGCGTAAGTTCGTTGAACGTCGTCAGGCGGTCCTTGGCACTACACCACGTTGGATGGTCGGGGGCAGCGGCGCGGTTGGTTAGCGCTCGCGCCACTGCATGTGCCGTCTCGTTGTGGTTATCGTGCTTCTCCGACGCATCGTTGGCCGCATGCGCCGGGAGCCACTTGATTTTAACACACCTCTTCACTCGTTGCAGGTCAGCCGAGCACAGAACACGGAGAGCCTCACCACACACTTTGCCATTGGCATAATGTCGTACTGCACTTCGCGAATCACACAACACCGTTTGGCACCCGGTGTCGGCAATGGCCACTTCCTCCGTCTGACACGCCTCTCGGACCCGTAAGCTCGCCGATGGCCTCGTGGCGCCTGACGACGCATCGATAACGGTAGTTACGAACGCCGTGCGGTCTCCCTCGTATTCTGCAGCATCCAGGAACCTGGCGTGCTCGTCCTTGGCATGAAAGTCATTGAGGAACTTGGCCCTCCACCACTCTTCTCTCCTTATTAAACTCCGGGTTCATGTTTCTCGTGATGAGGTCTACCCGAATCCGGCGCCGGGTTACGTCCGGAACAGAAACGTCGCTACTCGCCGTTTTCGCTCTGTGCTTGAAGTCCAAGTATTGGAGTATGCGCCTGCCGGGCTTGGTCATAGAGAGCCGCTCCAGCTGGGCTGTCTGTTGCGCTTCAGCAAGTTTCTGAAGGGTATTGTGGACCCCCAGGCTCAGGAGCTCGTTGGTGTTCGTACACTCGAATAGTCCGAGCGCCGCCTTGTAAGCTAGGCGTACCAGGCGTTCATCTTATTCTTTTCACACTGCATCCATTTGTGGAAGGCTGCAACATAGGTAACGTGGCTAACTACCAAGGTGTGCACAAGCCGAATCAAGCTTTCCTCTTTCATCCCGGCCTTGCGTTTGGCGACCCGTCTGATAAGACGCATTGCGTTTGTTATCTTGGCTGTAAGGCGGGAAATGGTCTCGCCGTTGCCCCGTCGCTTGTCGGTAATCATGCCGAGCACCCGAATTTTGTCGACCTCCGGGATTACTTGGCCGTTATCGTAACGATCTTGATGGCTTCGTAGTCTCTCTGTTTGCTCTTGTTACGTCTGACGTACTTTGGTAGTAACACCAGCAATTCTGACTTGCCTGGTGAGCAGAGCAAACCGGGTCTATTTAGCTGGTCTTCGATGGCATCGACGGCCTCTTGCAGCGTGTTCTCAATGTGACCATCCCTGCCTCCCGGAATCCACAGCGTGATGTCGTCGGCGTAGATGGTGTGCCGAACCCCTTCGACTTGAGAGAGTCACTTGACCACCCCGATCATAACAAGGTTGAATAACAACGGCGAGATGACCGAGCCCTGGGGGGTCCCGAGACTGTCGAGCTTTTTCGGTTGGAGCCGTAGATCACCGGCGCATAGCTCTGTAGTCCACCCCGTCAGAAAGTTCTTTATGTAATTGTACGTTCGTGTGCCCATGTTGAGTCTGGACACCTGGGTTAGGATCGCAGAGTGCTCCACTTTGTCGAAGGCGCTCTGCAGGTCCAGCCCTAGGATGGCCTTGTCTTTCGTTAGGCTGTCAGCGTGAATGATATCTTTCATCAGCAGAGTCATCGTGTCTTGGGTGCCGAGGGAACGCGTGGTGGGATAAGGTCCCAAACTCTTCCAGGTTGTCCTGCCACCTACACATGAGGATGTGCTCCAACACCTTGCCCACGCAGGACGTGAGCGAGATAGGCCGTAGGTTGTCTGTGTTTTGCGGCTTGCCTGGTTTGGGGATGAGGATGGTTTTGGCAGTCTTCCACTGCTGGGGCAGTGACCCCGCCCTCAAGCACTGGTTGTAATAACCGGTAAGGTTCTTGATGGCTACATCGCTTAGGTAATTAAGTGCTCTATTGGAGATGTGATCCGGGCCGACCGCTGACCTGCTCTTTAGTTCGTGCAGGGCCGCTCGCACCTCGTCGACGCTGATGTCGCGGTCGAACTTCCCGTTGGCTTTACCGCTGTTCTCGGGATGCCTTTCCGTGGGTGTAACCGGGAGGCACGTGTCATCTATGCGTCTGATTACTTCGCGTTCCCCATTTTCCGTGACTGCTCTGTAAATGATCTTTGCGAGGCGGTTTCGTTGGTGGGATTTAGTTTTAGTCTCGTCGAGCAGATGCAGCATTAAGTTCAAGGCCTTACCGCAATGCATTTGCCTGTCCGCGGCGCTACACATTTCGTTCCACTGTTGCGTGCAGAGCACCCGACAATGGGCTTCGATGACGCGATTCAGTTCCGCCACTCTCTTCCTTAGGCGCCGGTTTAGTCGTTGCTTCTTCCACCTATTTATGATAGATTGCTTTGCTTCGATTAAGTGCGCCAGGCGGCTGTCAACCTTGCCGACCTGTTCATCCGTTAATATGACCTTGGTCGCCGCCTTGATCTTGCCCGTGATGTGAGCTGACCATTCTTCTATGCCCTCAATTTCCCCGACCTCCATTGGTAATAGGCTGCGGAAGGCATTGCAATCCGTAAAATTATGTTTTCTGGTGTCCTTGGAGGCCTTGATCTCGTCCGGTATGATGACCTATACGATGTAGTGGTCGCTACTGAGTTCAGACCCCGTGTTGCGTCAGGAGATTTTTCCCTTCTCGTCGTTCTTCACGAACCTGAGGTCCGGCGTCGTGTCCCTGGACACATTGTTCCCAATCCTCGTAGGATCAGTCGGGTCTGTGATGAGGGTGAAGCCGAGGTCTATTGTGTCTTGGAACAGGTCTCACCTCTTGGCCAATTGCTTGTTATATCCCCATGCCGGATTGCGCCGCGTTGAAGTCCCCGCAGACGACGAGCGTGTGATTCCCCGCCATGGTGCTTGCGACGTGAAGAAGCGTCTTGAATTTCTGCTTCCAGCGTAAAGGGCTACAGTAGACGTTGAGCACAAAGGTGGTGTTCTATTGTTTCTTGCCCGTAATGACCTCGATGAGAGTGTGTTCAATTTTACTGTTTTGCAACTTGTGCTGAATGAAGGTGAGGCCCTTGCGAACCAATGTGCATATCCCTCCACTGCCGCTGAAATTCGGCGACTTGGCGTATACCCGGTAACCGGGTAGCGATACCGTATCATTGCAAGCCTCTTGTATCGTGATTATATCAGGCTTGCGTGTTACTTGTGTTATGTGTTGCTGAAAGACTGCCTTGTTGCTAGCGAAACCCTTACAATTCCAGTGCCAGGTCACGAGACCCTTCACTGCGGTAGTTATGGCTGTTGCTGGAGCGGCCATGATTGTTGCTGATTGTACTGCTGCGTTATTTGCTGTATTGCATTCGTTAACTGCTGACACGTCTGCTCGATGGCGGCGAGCCTGTCGTTAAAAATCTTGGTGAAGGTTGTTTTAATATAATCTTCGAGCCTGTTGAGGTGTTCCTCGATTTGGTCGACCTTGTCTTTCAGGTTGTCCACCCGGTGGTTAAGCTTGCGCTCCTTCTGGTTCTCGATCGCCCGTCTCTTCGGTGCCGGTTCCTTTTCTGCGGATGTTGGTGGTACTGCACTGCTGATGCTGGGTGTGGGGTCACATATTACCTCTTGGGGCGTTTCGTTACTGGGGAAAAGGGTCGTCAGAAGGTTCTTCATTTTTGCGATCTGGTTTGTCATCTTGCTGATAATAGCCTCTTGCCTACTGGCTTTCGTCTCGAGCTCGCTGTTTTTGCGCCGGAGTGCCTCGTTGGCCTCCTTGAACGTCCTCATCGTCTAGTCTTCCCTCGTCATGGCGTTGTTGTCGTCGCGCTCTTGGTGGTGCTAATGATCTTTGTGGTTGTGGCGGTATTGAAGGTGGTGGTAGTACCCCCTTGTGCTTTCTTGGCATCGCGCCTTGCTACATCGGCCCAGCTCACGCGGTCACGTGTCTGTACGGCTAAGACTGCGCTGTCTATTCTCGCTGGCTCTGCGCTTCGAGACGGACGCGCGGCGACCAGCTGGGCAGGCAGGTGTGTTGGTTGTTGGCATCAGCGTTGGAAATTCCGCAGCTCTTAGAGACGCTCGTTGTTACTGCTGCGCTTGTTGTCCGGCCATCTTGTGCTCCCATTGCCTCTTTGTAACTACGTATGGGGTCTTGTACCTATTCTTTCAAACCTTGTCACCGGTCAAATGTGGCCCATCGCACAATTTGCAAGTGGGGGTGCATCTACGATCTTCCTTGGGGTCAACGGCGCCGCAAGCAAAGCAAGCCTTCACGTGAGGGTTTGGGCAAACGTCGCGGCGGTGGCCCACCTTTCCGCACTGCTTACATACATTGAATTGTTTTCGATACAGGCTGCACCTGGTGAGAACGGGAGCATAGCACACGTAATTCGGGACCTTCAGGCCCTTGAAAGCCACTATGACTGTAGTCGAGCGACCAATCCTCTAGAGTTAGACTAAGTAAGGTCTTACTTATGGCTGCATAATTTGATATTTGTGCCAAGCTACTTTTTAGGAAAGGATAGAGACTGAGCCTTTGAGCTCGACAAAAAAAGTATTTTATTTATGAAAGGCATAATTACTTCGGTGCTGTCTTTTACATTTTATGTGCGTAACAAATGTGACTTTCAGGATTATTTGAAAACCTAAAGGCGCAATGCAAAACGCTATGCAAAACAAAAACCTATGAACAGTAAGGAAAAGTTCATGTTCAGGAATTCTCAGTTTAAACGCATCTGTATGCTTTGGCTTTTACTTTGTGGCTGTCCTGACAACAACGGCTCTTCTGTCGTCATCAGTGAATACAACAAAAAAATAAGCTAGTTATTTAAGTGTTACTTTGATGCTGAAAACGACGGATAACATAAAAAGCCCGAGGGCTAGCTCTCAGTACTGTTGTGATTCATGCCAGGCTTTATTGTTTTTACAAACAAGCCACTTATTCACATTGTTTCTCTGAGTAAAGTTCTCTAGCTCGCTTTTCTGAAAAATAAGTTATGCAAGGACAACTTATCAACCTTACGTAATCATTGCTGTTTATTGATCACGTAGGCAAGATGCAGATGCGCATTATTTAGTAATTTTTTTTGTTCTTTTCTTCAGAAGGCATGCGGCGGGGCAAATGTTCGGCTACCGGAGATTCCAGAATGCGTTTCAGCTGCCGTGATCTGCTGTTAAAAGAATCTGGTAAGTGATCCTTTATACTCGTAGGGAATTAAAGTCAGTGCTTGCCATAACAGAGACTGATATACACACAGTGCCACTCCTTGCCTCCGCCAAAGTATGTACCGATATACTAATTAGAAACTAGTGCAGCGTAGTGGAGTGGAGGATAAGATAACAGAGAAAAAAAGCAGGTGCGGGTGATCTCTGTCTGTGTGCGCTTTTTCGTCCCTTGTTTTTTAGCACCTGGAAGAAAGCTCACTGAAGAAGTCAAGCATGATAAGATAAGGCACGCTACATGACAACCTTGGCGCTGACCGTAGAACTGCTATTTTCTGTGGGGAGATGGAGGTACAATAGATGGTAATCAGTTAGCTGACACAAGAGGAAATTTTATGTGCGTAATGTTGTCATTGATTCAGAAGAAAATCCGGCCGGAATAGTCATACGCAATGCATACGTGCGAGTGTTCCGTGTCTTGAACCAACAAGTTAAAGCGTAGCTGTTACCGAAGCTGTGCAGAATGTGCCAGCTAACGTGAAAGGCAGTATCTATAATAGTATAAAGGTTCCTGAAGAGAAACTGGGAGAAATTTGCTGGTAGTCGACTTCAACAAGGCGGAGCCGTTTTAATGGCAAAAACTATTGCTATTGCGCTGAAGATGAGCGAGAACTTTTGAACTAGGGGTGGCTTTGCGTCAGAAAACTACAAAATGTGTAACCTCAGCGTTAAGATCTTAGGTATAAAAGTGTTTTGTGGGCTCCTAACAAAGCCTGCGAGGTAAGCTCGTCTCATTATAACTGGGTTTCTAGAATGCCCTTTGTATGATAGTGCTCTCGTA
The DNA here is from genome assembly GCF_052857255.1 of Amblyomma americanum. Taxonomy (NCBI): domain Eukaryota; kingdom Metazoa; phylum Arthropoda; class Arachnida; order Ixodida; family Ixodidae; genus Amblyomma; species Amblyomma americanum. The sequence continues at coordinate 130,631,789 of NC_135499.1, forward strand.
CTGGCCTTGAATATCGCGTGTGTAAATTTGTAAATTCGTTCGGTCATGAAAACGAAGTGGCGCGCAAGTGATCCCCACTTTTTTTTAACCTTAGACTTAGCTCTTCTTAAATCCACAACCAACGACAAAATATGTCGGGGCACGGGACAACCAGAGAAAACTGAAAAAACTGTCGATGTACTCCTGGTGTCGAGAAATTGGTGTGCTCATGCCTGTTTTTTCCTTCGCTTACGGAAAACAAGCTGATGATATGTAGCGCTAGGCGCGAGGGGTCACTGGTTTTGAAAGGTCATGTCGGACGCGCAGTCGAGCATCGCACAGTGGGCGCTGAAGAGTAAGTGTGTTTCCTTTGTGGTGAGTAGGCAGATAACAGTGCGAGATACTTCCGTCGTCAGCTGTTAAGAGATCGCACCTCGGCATTACGGCGAAAGAAAAACTTGGACGCCCAGGTGTAAGCTGGGACGCCCTGCTTACACCAGCGGGGGCCTGGAATGATTCTTGCGAAGAAGTAAAACGTACGAGCCGGAAAAACCTACCAAAGAATGGTTTATTCATCCCTACGGTGCTGAACGCTGCGGCTACCAGCAATTTTTAATAAACGTATGTCTCCTCTTCTTTACGAATAACTATTCGCTCTTAAGCAGCTACCACACCCTCCCTCCCTCCCTTCCTCCTTTTTTTATCTTGAGCTTGATTTGCGGGATGTTTATCTCTAGAGTGGCCTCCTTTTACACACTGATGACACCTTTATGAAAGAGGTTTAAAAGGTCGCTTTGCCGCATTAATGGTATATGTGCAGCGATGCACGCGTTACAGGAAGTAAAAGAACATCGCATGCAACCTGGGTTCACCTTCTAGTATCCCGTTCACTTTCGGAAGTGAAACAATTTTCACTTGCTTTCTGAGTGCAGTTGCCTGTCTAAAAATATAGAAACTCATTCCGCTGCATTCACTTCGTACTGACTTATAGTGCGATGCCGATATAGGCACCTTCGTATGTCTATTTTCGTGCGTTCGCGTTACGCGTCACGTCGCACTAAAGACCAGGTGAGGCACGATCTCACGTGAAAAAAAAAAAAGCTTCATTGGGCACCTAAATTTGAATTGCTTGTTATCGAAGCTCCAACAAAGACCAATTCCTAACTTATACGAATAGAGATTGAATCCAGGTGCTGAAAATTAATTATCGGCTTGCAGAGCTTTGGAAGCTCCTGAAGTTAGCCTTCTGCATGGCATCATTGAAGCCGCTGTAAAGATTCAATCAGGAAAGAACGTTTTTGAAATAATTTATTCGTTCGACGCTTGAGAAGAAGCACACATTCGAAACTTCAGAAAAGTTGGCCATTTCGATGTCCTTGCAAAATGAAAATTCTAAAACTCGTAGTGCATTGCGCTTCTAGAGCAACTTGGCTACAAAAGTAGCAGATGTTGCTGCCATCATAAAATTAATATGTACACATAGAGAGAGTTAAAAAGGAAGAGGGAAATCAGGTATGTTTACCAGAAGGGTGTTTCGGTTGGCTACCCTGCTGTAAACTCTACTGCAGTCCGGAAGAACTAACACAACTCAGAATGCATATAATTGTGAGCGACAAAATCCACCCTCTCTCATTTTGGCCCAAGCAGAAGTTTGCCTCAGACAGCAAAAATAAATACTTCACCCAACAACTATTATATAAAGGGCATTTTCGGAGGTCGGGACACGCTACAAGGAATCACTTTTCGGTTATGGTTAAGGCGAATGAAGGTAACCACTTATTTATAGTGCTTTTTTCGAAACGGAAGTTCAATTTTCTGGTCTGTTTAGTAAAAACGCATGCATCCAACTTTTCGCTTCCATTTCTCCATTACGCTACTAACGCCGTTACTCAGCGGTTCAAGGATGCTCCTGGAGTGTGAGCACAAACTGAGGTTACACAGTTAGCAAAAAAGATTGGCTCAAGTGAGTGCCACATGAATGGCAGATGTCAGCGCTCGGCGCTATGGTTTTGAACACTCCGATAACAAGAGTGCCACGCGTATTCGTAAACCGCGGCAACGCGGCAGCTGTGCAGCACGATTTCGCCGCTGAGGTAGCGTCACTTGTAATAATCTTTTTTGCGCAAGCCTGTACATATGTTGAGGCACTATAGAGTGAAATGTGCGCGGCAGCCGGACATCAGCATGAAACGTTGCATTACCCGCAACTCACGTTTGTTCGCAAAACTTTTGTGTTTTATTAAGCCTTCTCCAAGATTTTATGCGAACTCGTAATATTTTTTGGCATTTATTTGCTGCAATCTACCACCTCATTGCCTGGAAGATTCCCTCTGTCGAAAATATGCCTACTGCAGGAGCTCGCGTATCGAAGAACCTTGCATTCGCAATCCCTCAAACTCATGCCTTTGTTTTTCATGTGCGAACACTAACATATTTTATTAATCTGGCCGTCCTCTTTCGAAGTGACTTGTTAACAGAACAAACTGAAGCGCCTCAAAACCACTTTCATTCTCGGAAGTTTCAGCAGGCCTTCCTTTTTGCTCTGCGTTCTCTGCGCAATCCCTGTACGCACTACTGATTCGACATTTATTTATTCTTATTTTTCCTCTTTGCGTACTGCCAAATGAGAGTACGCTTTGCGAGCATCGCTAGTCCTTCACCTCTTACCAACTGTCGCTCCAGGTGGTTTTTCATTTCCTTCATTCTATCGCTCTCTTCGTCTTGATTCCCACGGGACGTTATTACGACGAAGAGACACGACATCGGAGGAGACGAAAGGAAATTGGTGAATTGAAAAACTGTCGCGAAAAAATATATATAGAAGTGAACAGGAAGGAAAGGCGAGGGTCGAAAGCAAAAGAATGAAAGCATACAGGGTAGGGGGAGAAAGCATAGAAACTAAGAGGCAGAGAATACGGAACAGTCAAACAAAGAGAGGAAAAAATTTGACGGCGCTTTTGGGTTGCCCCATAGCGAGGGTCCCCCGCCACCTCCATCGCGATTGCTTTGACCTACGGTGCGGAAAGAAGGGCCAAAATACGCGTAACGCAATCAATCTTCTCGGCGGCGGATCCGGCCGACGGAGGTCAATTACGGCGTCAGACTTATCACTGGAAAATCTCGCGACGTCTTCGCGCGACCGACCAGTACCTGAAAAGGGCGGTGTCACGGCCGTCGTGTCTTTCGGAATCGGTCGTTAGGTGTGCGGGATTAAAAATAGTACAAAATGTGATAGGAAAGAATGGAAGCCAAACGAGTGCTGGGCGTGTCCGTTTGTCGCGAATCCGCGGCGCCGATGCCCTTCATTGTCCTATTGCAATTTTTTATTAAAAATTGCTTTCTTGAAATGTCTCCATCTGTGGAGCACCAATAATTCTGCTCACGCGCTTGATCACAGTGAGATTTGCTGTTGCAGTTGGAGCCACTCTGTTCGGCTTCGTTTTTGGTGCAGGCATGACAGTCGAAAAACTTTATAGCAAATTTTCTGTCATCAGAAGAAATTTGTATAGTATATTTTTTTGCCATGACCTTCCAGTGTCAACAAATGTTTTTGTACCAACAACAGGATTGTCTCTAGTATTGTGCTGTTAATATTTATGGCGACACAACTACTAAAAAATACTGGACTACTAAAAGAAAGAAATGCAGAACCACAGAACAATCGGTCCTCACGACAAAACGACATAATATTTGGTGTCATTTTGGGAACTATTGCCTAGTTTTTTTCGTACTGCGATTCAATGTAACCCGGCCAAACTGAGATTTTTTCAATGTGACTAATTTAAAACATGCTCATTCTGCCTACGGTTGCACCGCGTAAACCACGGGAGTCTTTGCGGAAGCGTTTGTGTGCATTTAAAATCCGAGCACCGCGCTAGCGCGTGTGCACTCTTTAAAAAAGTCAATGCATGCCAGGTGATATTGGGATTCAAGCAGAAAAACTCCTGCATCCAAGGCGTATGGTGTACTACTAGGGGATCGCACTTATGGAGACTGTTGCCTGTCTTACGACAGAGTGAAAAACGTGTGCAGTATATCGGCAGGTTTTCGCACCACTGGTGATACCAGCTCACTGACTATGTAGTTATGTTGAATAAAAAGGGTACCAGGACATTCTTAAGGTTAATAGAATGAAAATATACTTTTCTCTTTTCTTGAGAAGGAAGAGCTGACAAAATCATTTCCCGACGGTCCCGCAATGTACCTAAGTCTAAAAACAAGGATTATACTGTTGCTTTAGTTTAGTTTTAAATTGTTCTGCAGCTGCAGTGCAAAGTTCCCAAACGTCCTTCTTCGACGCGACTCCACGAAACCTGCACACCATCAGCACTAAGAAACAGTATGTAGCTTGGTTACTATATACAAAACAAAATTAGCTAAATCAGGAAAGATAGCAGACCTATAACAACGCTGAAATATTTCCTTAGAGCCAAAATTAGGCATTTCTACTTTGCTCCTCAGGTTTATATTCATCCTCGCGCAAAAACAGACGTTTGGGAGGACATTTTTTTTTATGTATATATACATGCAGTATTTGCAGCATCTACTTAACTATGCTAAGTCTGGTAAAACGCAAATTATACTCTTTTATATTTTATGGCAGTGGTCAGGAGCTTCGTCAAGTGAGCAGTGAACATTGACTTATTTTCGTCGCTTTTGTGAACACAAAAATCGTCGCTCGCCTGTGCACATGAATGCTGGGAACGCTCTGTCACTGTCCTCACTCGATCAACTAGAGCAAGGTAATGTGGTTTACGCTGCCAGTCACCCAACTGAAAATTACAGTCGCTTTTCGAACTTTACCATTGAGAAACGCACTTACATCAACTACATTTCAGCATCTTGGCATCTCGTGAAGGTCTTCCCTGCGAAGCATGTTTGAAAACTGAAGCTATTTTGCTCCTTGTTCTGGGTTGCCTCTGTTATGTCCACACGCGGAATCATAGGCACAATGTGAAAGAGTTATCAGCATCGTACAAAACAGTATGTGTCGCAGGTGAAGAGAAGAAACAAGTAGAAGAAGGTCGCATTTCCAACTTATTTTTCTCCGTAACCTAGGAATTGTACTCAAGATCGATCTATATGGTACCCCGCTCATTCATATAGAGCAAATTTTTCAGAAATAAAAATGAGCGACGGCCTGCAGAAACCGTACGCGGAGCAATGCAGTTATACACACGGCTCACCTTTCCCGCCTGCACTGTTGTTACTCAACTTAAGAGCAACCCGACGCTACCAAACAAGCGTGCAGCGTAAGCGGGCGAAGGTCAGCTATCGCTTATGCGAGGGCTACTCTGTTGTCCGCTGCGAGCGTAGTCGATCAATTTTGGTGCACATCTGTCGTGCGCGTCGTCCCGTGAGTTATGGACCCTCGTCACGCTCAATCATCGATCATCGGTTCTAAAATGTGACCCTCGTGCCACCTCCGCAAGCGCCGACGACTCTGTCATTCGTAACAACCACGACATGGCGTGCGTGCTCATTCTCGGCCCCTACGCCCTCTCTCTCTCGCTCTCTTTCCGGCGCACTCGCATTCGTCGACTTCTCGTTGCCTTCCAAGCTTTCTATCCACTGAGCAAAGACCTTGACATGGTTGGGAGATCGCGGTGGTCCTGATTGCGCCAATCCAGGCACGAACCGACGACCAACATCGATCCGGGGCCAGTGGCAACGTGCCGATCGCAGAAAGTTTCAGGCGCGCGCCTAACTGCGTTTGAAAGTCAGCCTGCAAAAGTCGTTAGTGGTACCGGGCTGAACACACTCCCCATGTGATTCGGGATCGGTTCTCGCGCTCATTGCCGGCAAAAAAAGAAAGGCAGTGGCTCCCGAATTCTGTCTGCAGTTGCACGCAATGCCCCGTTGTGCGTAAAAGCGAAGCCTGCGAGTTGTTTTACAGTGAATTCTCGGCGAACACACCGTGCAGCCTGCAAATGTTAGTGACACAGTGCATTACAGCTCGCTTTACAGTTTCAGCATCGCTTGGAAGCTGCTGCTGCCCTGCCAAAGTCCTTAAAAGAATGTTACCACTGCAGACTACGTACATTTTTGTAGCCGTAGATATTTCGGGAATAAAGCGAGATTTTCGGTACCCGGTCATTACAGAAACGGCAACGTGTATGCCACAGATTTGAAGACGGGTGGGCTTGAGGAGGCCCATTTTTTTTTTGTTTTCAACATGACACGGCTACACGACAATGATATAGAACAAATGTTGTTTAAAATATGCAGTACTTTCTTTAAAACAGTCCCAGGAGAAGTGATTAAGAAAAAGTGAATACTAGATCGGACAGGTGCTCAAACTGCTTGAGAGAGTTCACGAATGTACAGGGTATCGACTCACTCAAATGTTTCGTAGTCACCGAGTTTGCTTCTGAGCACTATGCAGAGCGTTTCAATTAAGACTACACAATTTTTAAAAATAGGATTTTTGAGGCGGAAGAGAGCTATTGTCGGCATAGAATTGTAAGTGGTGCGCTACAGCAGAATGCAGCTAAGACGTGCTAATTACTAGCAGGCGGGTTAACTAATATTGAATAGTGAACTTTTTAACTGTTACCGTTCGACCCATTTACTAGTGAGAGGCGTGTAGCCCATCGTAAATAACATCTATATCAGTTTTTAGACTTTCGAAAACGCGGCTACCTACGGCACTGTGGGCCAGCAAATTTTGGTGACAGCATGCCAAAATACAGGCGCTTTCGAGGAGCTTGCAGGCAAAGCGCTGTCTCCAGTGCACGTAACTCGTCGAAATGGCCAAAATATATTGGGCCACAGCGCCTACGGTAACAACGTTTCCGAAATGTAAAAAAACTGATATGGATACTACTTATAGTGGGCTGCACTCCTCAAAATAATTAAGGAGCCTAAGGGTGATAGTTAAAAAGTTAATTATTCAATATTACTTAACCAACCAGCTAATTAGCACGTCTTAACTGTATTCTGATGCAGTACACCGCTGACAATGGTCTGCTGATAGAAGCGAGCTTCTCACTAAAAAGCTTATTTTTAAAAATTATGAGAAATCTTAGGTGAAACACCCTCTATTGTCTGGCACTTAGTCTCTATACAGCTACCAAGGTCCTCAGGGTTGAGAAGGAGACTCCTCCTCACCCTCTAGAGATTTAGGGGTTTTTAGGAATATCGCAAACACGCAACTACAACGTTCAAAAGCACAGTCCGTGGCCTGGGTAATTTTGGGCAACCCTGCTCATATTTCTTCAAGAACTGTTCTACGCATCCTCATTTCCTTGACCCTGAAAGCCCTTGCGGAAGAGAAATCTATCTAACATTTGTTATAATAAGTCAGTTTCACCATGCTCATAAAATGCACGTGCTATCTACAGCTGCACGCGTGTAGGGTGGCGATGTTTTTATAAGATTATTTAGGCAGCCATCAGGCATGGACAAGCAAGTTAGACTTAGTTTAGATCTACCTGTCAGTGAACTATGAGCTTAAGCTTCCAGCCACCAACAGCACTAGTTCGTAATATTTTAGAACATCTGCGAATAATGGGAACGCATGCAGAATTTTAATAAAATCTTCACTTTTAGGCAGCCCCGAATCGAAGCTGCTGTCCGGACCGCGAGCGCATTCACAGGGTCAAAGTGGACATGCCTTCCGCAAGACTCCGCAGCGTGACAGCCGATCGCAAAATCTCATCGATGCGCCACTGCCTCTGCTCGGTTACGCAATAGCTGCTTTTCGGAATGTGGGCATCATAATATACCTTTTATTCATAAAACATTTTATGAGAATATGTTACGCAACATGTAAGGGGTCAAAAGTGCACCTGCATTATTCTAAAGGTATTGCTGCCGAGATTGTGCAATAGCTAAGTTGTCTGCATTTCAAAATAGACATTTTGCTGGCCTTCAATAGAAAATTAGAGCCAGGATATTCGGTGAGCCGAACGTTGCTCCAAAAATGACGCTGGCAAACAAGGTCGATTACTCCTAATGCACGGTACTTAGGACTTATTTGATTGCTGCGCTCTCGATCTAGCCTGTGAAGTGCCACCAAAATGATCTTGAAAGGTATAGAAACTGTAAAGACGACTTCATCCAAATTTTTGCTCTAATAAAGTCCGGTCTATGGCTCTTACTGGATAACTTGATATTTTTTAGGCTGCAAAATACGCATTCACAAGCCCAGGAAATCTGGAGAAACACTTCTAGTAGTCTGCCAACATGGCGCGTGGCGCTGAGTACTCAAAATCACAGCGGGAATTTGGAATGTTCTCTGCTTCTCATTCATTTTCTGTGATCGTCATAAATAGTTGTGGACATAGAAAGCATTTTATAGGTGATGTTCTGGCATTGAGGAGCAATATTCTACCACAATGTTGACCATGTTTGCGCCCCAATCTCTCACAACTCTCAATTTCTGTCATAATTACAACTTTAAGCTATCCCATTACAGTTATGCTGCGTTCGCTAATAGCAGCCAACAGATCGCGCTGTCTGCTATTGTGCACGAAAGCCGGGTATGATGATGATGATGATGATGATGACAGTGAAATTTTATGGCGCGAGGGCATCTGCGGCCAAAAAGTGCCATTGCAAAAGGTATTTTTGTTTTTTCAAGGTGGGGCCAAAGACCCATTTCCCATGCATTTCACCCTAAATAAACCGAGCACGAGGCCAAGGAAGCTTCTGCAAATTGTATCACCGGTGGGTGCCCGGCGGTACTGGGAATGGAACACCGTGCCTCCCGCATGCGAGGCGGATGCGGGTGCGGTTAAACCGGTGCCGGTTAAACAAAATTTTGGTTATAAACTTTCGCTCTCCCTGATTTGAACAAGTGACGCCATGACAAAAAAAAAGGGGGGGGGGTGGACTCTATGATCTTGGATTTGAAAGTGAATGGTAGAGTAGCCTATCCAAAGAGACCCGCGCACAAAATATTCTTCTTGACGCACCGCTGTTGCTTCCGAAAATGTCCGGTGTTGCCAATTCCTGTATTTAATTTTTTTTTACTTTTTGTGTCTCATAAAGCTTCATTTTCAGTAAAAACAGCGTATTTATCATGAGAAAGGTGTAGTCTACCTGTATATGGAAAATTCAGCTTCTCCTCAGTGTCTCTTTAGGGCATTTTTATCTGCTACTTTCTTCCCTTTACCGATACGCGCCATCCTGAGAAAATTCCTAAGTACCTCCACATATTCCTCACGAAGCTCAATTTATATCAGTACCTAGTAGCACATCCTTGTCATCAGTAAGAACGTTGTGCACCAACATGACCAAAAGCTTAATAGGGTAGAACGTTGGGCCAGTTGGTGTAGCGACATAGTTAAAAAACTTTGCGCAGAATAACACAGGACGGGAGGGAGAAACACGCTCGTGTGTGTGTGTGCGTATTTCTTCCTCCCGTCCTGTGTTATTCTGCGCAAAGCTTTTTAAATATGACTAAAAGGTCGAGCAAGCAACATACCGCTGAAGGCTCACAAAGCTTGGACAGTATTCTACACCACGCAGCGCACCCTATTCGTGTCCCAGGTGTGGCGCACGCACACATGCCCGTGTGGATCTTGCCACTTAACTGATGTCGGCCGGCGCCGATCACAGCGCGGATACACGGTGTTTTTACGCGCGTGGAATTTTCGATTGTCAATCAACGTAATGAAGGCCAGGCCATCTACTGGCCTGGTGACTGCATGGCGCTTCGGCTCGTGCTTTGCGCGTTCTAGTTAATCGCACGCTCGTTTATTGCAGGGTTCTGGCGTTACTCTGCAGCATGTATTGGTATATGTAGGATATAGTGATCGTGCACCCGCGAGTATGCGTAAGCATGTGTATGTGTGCGTCCTGCGCGCATACAAGCGGGCTCCGCAGGTACGATGCGACTCACCTGAGGCCCAGAAACAGGGTGTGCTTTTTCAATAAACGTCATCCGTGCGCAGTGCAGTTGGAGGGGAGAGAAAAAAACGCTTTCAATTTTGTCAGCTTTTCGTTGGGGGCGAAGGGCGAGCAATAACCTCCCCGGACCGAACCGTTGTCTTCATGAGAGCTCCTAGGACAGGAAATAGTTTACTATACCAGTTGAGAAACTGCGCTTTGAAAACCGGTTTTTCTCTAACTAATTCACAGAGATTGACAGGGGGTGGCGCCGCCTGTCAACTGGGAAGCCAGTTATTAGTGGCGCCCTGCAGCTTGTGGTTTCTCTAATTATTTAGTGCTTTTATTAGCACCGAGCAGTTCGTTTGAGCGTCGCAGTTGGCGGGACAGTCTCCAAGCCTCCCAATATCAGGCCCCATCAGAACGCCAGATTTTGATACACGGGTTGTTTTGGGAGTTTTGAAACTACAATAAACAAATAGTCCTTACTTCGACAACGTGATCAGAGGCGGCGTATTCTTGATGTGACACACGCTCGTGTGTCCCATGTCTTTCATTATTGTGTCCTCGCTCCTTGATGCGCCGTAATCTTCGCTCGTCACAAACAAACAAACCCAAACTGCCGCGTTATCTAGATTTCATTGTCTTTTGTGAAAGAAGAACGCTGAAGGTTTCGGCCAATTATTTCTATTGAAGCAGGCCACAATAAAGCCTTACTCAAATTACACAAGCTTGCACATACTGAACGCTGCCGATGCTGTTCAAACATTTTATCGGGCATTGCGTTGTATAGAAAATAGCCATAAATGGAGCGCACTGAGGTACAGCCGGACAAGGATTATCAGGTGTTCTAAACCAATGTTTTTCGAAGTGTTCTTTCTAACTTGACTCGTAATGAGGACAAATATTTATTACAAGCAACAGCCTAATGCAGAAAAAGAACCATCGTTGTTTCTTTCTATACTGTAAAGTTCTGATTGGTGCTGAAGGCGCACAAGAGGTTTGCTTTGAAAAAGTTCTTGGGAGCAGTAAATAAGCTCGACGAAAATCAGTTAGTAAACACACGAGTAGGATATTTTTAAAAATGCAGTGGAGTGCTGGTTTCTTAAAAATAACCGACTGCATGTTGCTTTTGGCGACGCATTGACCAAAGATATTAAGTCGCAGCCGCTAAAAACGCGCAGGAGACCCCGCTATCTACGGCGAGTTAAGGAATTTTCGGCCTTCCTGCAAACAGCGGAGCAAAAATGGTCAGACTGAAGACAGGGGACCGCACAAAACGGGACTCAGTGGTGCTCAATGTGCATCATTGAGTACTGGGGCCTAAGTAGATTTTTAATATTCTGATGTGCTAATACCGTGTCATTAATTATTTTATTATAACAGAGATAATCTGTTGCTTTTACAAGTTGCCCGATTCGATTATTTCGTGCTAGTGTGTGTGCTCGTCATTACTCTCGAAACATTTGACTTTCAAATGCTCTTGGTTACGAATAAAGTTTTCATTCTTGAATGCTTAGCTCGAATCTCTCATCTAGTACTCTTCAGTTTTGCACGTCGTGCGCTCATTACAATATGAAGCTTGCATAGAAAATTTCACGTCAATGTGTTCTCGAGTGCCGTCTGATGAAGATGTCTCGCATCCCTGCAAGGAAGCTGTGTGAAGAAAAGTGGGGAGATATTATGCTACTTTCGGCAAGGGTTTAGCAATTAACCACTCGTCAACAATTTTCTGATAGATTTTGCGGGAAAAATTTGCTGTATAAAAAACCATTCACTTTCCCAGTGCCTTCGGGTTCGTTTTGGGCCTTTGAGTGGGCCTTTCACACACAACCTGAACTAGCTGCACGAACAGGACCGAATGCAATTCCGCACTACTCAGCTACATACCGATTTCTAAATGTTTAGCAGCGTTGAAAATTTCTGTACAGAAAGTTTTGAATGTGATACATTAAGTTGTATGATGTAGTCGTTGTGATTTCCTAATTAAATCTTTCATTATTTGTGCATTAAGCGTTGAACCGGCGAAGCAAGCATGCGTATGATTTAGAATTTTAGTTTCAGAGGGCTTTCCTAGGGCAGTCGGTTATTTCAACGCAATCTTCAGGTTTCTGAACTTTCATAGTGAAGTTCACTAAAAGTGTTCTTTTTTTCATTGCCTTCACGCACTTGCTCTTCAAATTTGAAACATGCCTCACACATCCCGTTCCACGGGTTTCCCAGAGCAAAACAGATTTCACCATTTCTTGTCAATGGTGTGGTTAGCTCAGGATCTTTTCTGGGGATAATACTTAAAGATCGTCTTCAGAAACTTCATTATTTTAATGTAATTGTGTGGAGCAGAGATTGGACGCCCAGTTGCAGTAACCGCTTTTCATTCGTACTGAAAAGTGTCACAATTACATTACTTCTTGCTAACCAAACACTATGCTAGTGCTGTCCGCAATTTCATACCTCGAATATGTTTCTTTCGTCAGTAATTAATTTACCTTAACTAGTGTAAGTGCCTTTTAAGACAAAAATTCCGCGAAAGATAACGCATAGTGTGCGTAAATGCTTTTCAGCTGAAGCTTGGAGTCTTCATAGGTCTAACGCTAAGTGGAAAAAAAAAAGAGACAGTTAATGGGCGTGATTTAATTAAATTACTGCAATCAGTGGCTGTCACACACAATCAAAATGCTTAAATAATTGTCTGACTGCTAGGGTTTTGTGACTAACGACGTCGACCACTTGTAATGCTTGCAGGTCTGAATAAAAAAAAAACGGAAAGCACCGGTCGACCACGAAGCCGTGTACCCTCTAAAATGGATCAGAATTCTAATCAAGCGACTTCCTACACTTTGCTTTCATTCTTGAGATGTTGCCTGCTATGTCGCTGCAGAAAATTTGGACCAAGAAGACAGCGCTGAATTTAAAAAAGATCTGGCGTAAGACAAAAAACCAAGGAATTAGACGCAAGAGTTATAAAGGTTCCTAACCTCGTATAATTGTATTCAGACGCAAATTGCTCGAACTGCACACTGCTTTTCTCAACAAAGGCTGATCTTCTAGATTCCAGAAAGGAAAGAAGAAAAAAAATGCTTACTAAACTGCACTTCCTTACGCCTGCACCGGTCAGCACATGAAAGGACATCTCGCTCAGTCTCAAGAAAGAGCAAAATTACGGAGCCAGGGTCTCCTTGGTCTGGCTTTAGCCTTCACTCGTGTCAACGCACCACTTCTTTCAGATACTAAGGCAAAGAGGTCAAAACAAGCACAATGATTAAGGAAAGAAACCAGTAGACCTTCTATGCTTTCAGGTCGGCACTTGGCGGTGAGCCCTTAATCAAAGTGGCGCGCCGTGCGGAAAATCAATGGCCTTATCGGTTTTCCCGCGTGTTCACTGACCACTTATTTTTAAGCTGCTCGCTCGGGTGCGGCCTTGCTTTTAGCAGCGCTGCAACGAAGATAACGAAGTGTATTCTCTTTTTTTCAGCACATACGGGCACTGGGAAATATAAATGAGATGAAAAACCGGTAGCATAAGCGAAAGAAAGCTTGCCAGAAAGGAGGGTCTAAGCCCGAATCGAAACAAGTGCTCGATACAAGGACAACAGTGGTTTTAGCTTATTTGACTTTGTTCGATTGTAGCTGCGCTATAAGAAAAGTTACTCAGACGTGATTCATTGCATGAGAATTATTCCGGATGAAGGAAACTGTGAAAAAATGTATTCGCTGGAAGGAATTGGGAATGTATTATTTCATGATCATAAGCGTAAATAAATAAAATGCATGCATGTGTATGTGCGTATGAATATGGGAGAATTCAAAGGTGTTCGAAAAAAAGGAAAATATCAGAGAGATTGTTGCTGACATTTTGAAAATTTTGTTGTAGGAAATTTTTTAGAGGGAAGTTAATTTGTTAGAAATTAATAGAATCAGTTTGTTCTTTTCAAAGTATATACGAACGATAACTTAACTTTGAGAGTGCTCGCCAGGTCTGAGACCCTCTTAATTTTTTTCCACGTAAGGCCATATCTTGGTGACAAAATATATTGTGTAGGAATTCCTTAATTTCAAGCCTGTTATACGTAGTGGCGCAGGCAGGAGCTTATTGGTTTACGTTTTTTTTATGGCAGCTCCACCATACTTTTTGTCTTAATGAAGCGCGGTCGTTCACGCCCAAGCAGGTAGCTAGGCAAAAATTATAAGCGGCTTTAACATAGACGCAATGCCTACAGGTTAACATCAGTTTGTTTCGTGTTATTTACCGTCAATATAGATACAAAATTCTAGTGTGAACAAGACAATAGGAGCACAGCAAAATCAACACCGCCAGCTGCTGTTAGCAAGACTGCCTCGAGAAGCATGCTTTCCGTAGCGACTCAGTACTAAGCAGTTTTATTTCTTACCAGTACCTTCGCAACAGTCCTCAAGGCGCCCAAAAGGGCAGAGACCTCGAAGAAAGCAAGACCACTAATAATCCGCATAACCCTCGGTGGCAGCAGATTGCGCTAATTCATAAATACTTCAATAAACTAAAGTTTAAAGATTATTCGAGAACCGTATATCAAGCACGTTCTACAAACTTGACCTCTGCACGGTAAAGAGATCTCGTTTAAATGGTGTGAGTAATATTATTCAAGGAAAAGGCGCGCATACACCATTCAAAATAATTAAACGACAACGCACCACAAACGTACCCGTGGAATTGTCTGCATTCTTATGGAAGCTAATAGTAAAAGGAATAACACGCGCAAAGTGCAGCCATCCATTACTGTGATAGAAAATACAGCCCCGTTGCTGGGAACCATGTAGATTTTCGCTATAACCGCTCGAGATGCGAAGAAAAATAAACGACATATAAAAAAATAGTTACCCAAGGCGAAAATAGACCCGGATCAATGAACTTAAAGCGAAGGTGAAAAGGTGTTTTTTTGCAATTTGAAGAGATTCAAGGATTCGAGAGTATGAAGCTTCCAGGTAAAGCATGCAAGTAATTTTGCGCTAGCATTTGAAATGGTGAACTAATCGCAGATGAAACCTTCGACGTTCCCTCAAAGCAACGAAGAAGGGCGGAGAAGCTCAGTGATGATGTCAATGCTTCTGAAATTTCAGATTTCCGCTGCCTCCGTCCACAAGATCCTGAGCGTCGTCTGATGACGCCAAACAGCGCTTTGTGGCCTTCGCTTTCAGTGGAGTTTTTTTCTTTTTGCAGAAGAAACCTTTTCTTTGCTGTAAACTTAGCTGTGTCGTAGGTGGCGTAACCGTCGCTGCCTCTGCCCGTGCTGCGCACTGCGGGGAAGCCTGAACGCTGAAGCGGGTTTATTCGGCGATTTCGTCACCATTTTAATTGCTAGCACAAAAAGATTCAGCCTGCTTTACCTCTAAGTTTCATAGATTCAACCGCTTAAGCTCGTCGAATTATAAAACCTTTTCAATTCCTCTTTTTAAGCGCTTCAGACCACCGTGTGTGGACAGCTGTCGCTGGGGCGAAGTGGTTATTGCGTAGAGCTTCGGAACGTCAGGTCGGGGTATCGGAACCCAGCGGCGGCGGCCGCATTTGAATGTAGGCGAAACTCACAAGTCAAAATTAATTCTAGCCTTCCATTGCAGAGCGTCATGAAACCGATTTACGCACGTAGGAAACGATGAATTAGTTACTACGGTTGTCTAATAGCAGTTTTAGAGCTCATTAAAGCGTGCATTTAAAGCAATACTAGCGCTCAAGCCGTGTGAATAGAGCAAATATTGATTGGGGAGGGGGGGGGGGGGGGGTCGAAGCTCTAGTTTTAGTTGACTTCCTGCGGTACCACCCACACACAAACTCTCAGAGGTGACACTGCCACACACAGGACATCACTGAAAGCATGCTCTCCACGTCTCTCAATGTCTCACACGTCTGATAATGTTGTGCCGCCGCGGTGGCTGAGTGGTTATGGCGCTCGACTGCCAGCCCGAAAGATGCGGGTTCGATTCCGGTCGCGGCTGTCGAATTTCGATGGAGGCGAAATTCTAGAGGCCCGTGTGCTGTGCGATGTCAGTGGGCGTTAAAGAACCCCAGGTGGTCGAAATTTCTGGAGCTGACTTCATAGTGACTTTAATTTCTCTGTTACTGTCTTTTCTCTTTCGATTTTCTATTCTCTCACCGCTTCCCCCGTGTAGGGTAGCAAACCGATTATTCTTCCGGTTACCCTCCCTGCCTTTCCACTTCCTCCTCCTCCTCCTCCTCCTCCTCCTCCTCCTCCTCCTCCTCCTCCTCCTCCTCCTCCTCCTCCTCCTCCTCCTCCTCCTCTCTCCTTCACTACGGCGCCCCTCATAGCCTGAGTCATTTTGGGACGTTAAACCCCAATTAGTCTCACAGTGTCCATAAAACCCAGACTTAACTCAAAGCATATTTTTCTCGCAAGCAACCGAACGCGAGTTTTCGAGTACGACATGCTAGGAAGACGACAGTGACATTGACTATAACGCCGTTTACCTCAAAGACAACTCTCTAGTCTGCCACTGCACACGTGGAAAACAGTCCTTCACTATTACACGTATACCACTTAATTCATATCTCGCGCAAAAAGCATTTTCTCACTGCGATAAATCCCAACAGTCGCAGCGATGGGCGGTCGGCGTGATGGAGGTGCACAGAAATGAGGAAGACTGTCAGATTGAAAGACTGCTCGCAGTGTAAGTATGCTCGCGGTGCCATTGTGAACTATCGCACTTAAACGCACTTAAACGAGCAACCGCCGTAATCTCAATGCCATCTCTCTTCAACGCGAAATGATAAAACAAGGGGGGAGGGGTAAGGGTATTTCGGGCAATTGTAACGTCTCTGGAATAGCGTCCACCAAGAAACGACCGTTCCGACGTCTCTGTGCTTTAGCAAAGAGGAGAAAAGAGTGCAAAAGAGGCAAGGGGGAATTATGCGATATTGCGATCGCTCCTAACGTCACTAATTTTACGACTCGTCGAGGGTGAGAGTTCCGCCCCAATTTTTTGTGATCTGTTTAAGGAACACCCCTAGCGACGCCTGCTCCCTACTTGTGGACGTGAAATCATCCGGGAATAAGAGAATCGATGCACGCGCAAAATTGACGCAACACGGCATGTTTGCCTCTCCTAGGGAACGCTCCTCAGGAGGCGCACAACGCAGAAGCAAGTGCAGGTACGGCAGAATGGGTGCGAGAACCCGGATAATAGGGCTCGCCGAGAAGAATGGAGCGAAGACTCGATAAGGAAAAGGAGGCAAAAGAGGAAGTGGGCGCAGTTGGAGCGCAGGCGGCACGGCAAAACGACCGAGGGAACAAAAGGCAAGACTACAGCGATCCAAGGAAAGCGGTTAGCCGCGAGCAGCGGTTTCCTGGGGCGCTCGAAAAGCAATTAACCGCGCTCATTAAACTGCGCACCGCCACGCCTCCTTGCGGAGAGAAGAAAAGGCAGACTGCAATCGAGGCAGTCTCGTTATCTGGCTGCCAGCCGAACGCGGACTCGGGATGACGGTCAATTTCGCTGCGATCGACGGCGGCGTGAGTGGCGAAGGGATAATAATAACGACAAAAAAAGCAGAAGGCGACGTCGCGAACTTAACAATGCGATTTACTTTTGTGCGCTGCGAAGAAATGAAGCTTCGATTTAACGCGCAATATGAGGCGCTCCAACGTTCTGTTCTTCATTCGGCACGACGTTTTCAGACAGGAAATTGATACGCGTTATTATGACTGGCGCTGCTTCAACCACGTATTTTTTTCTCAGGGCCTGGAAGTTCGGGCGTGATTGCGCGAGAAGACAATTAAGAGGTTTGTTTACGAGTCAGGGTAAACAATGTCTTTTGAAGCGGTTCAGAATTGTAGCGCGGATTTTGTTCATTTTAATAGAGTAAAGATTTACTTGTGTATACTTTGAAAAAATTGCTATGCTTTTATTGCTTCTTTTTAACAGCCATATTCTAAGCTCGACTGCGATATTTTCATTAAGCGAACTATTTAACACTCATGCGTAATGTCCTAAGATTGCCTTTTTATTATGGAAAAATGTGTTGATCGCAAACAGATTAGCTGGAAGTTAGCTGCCATCAGTTTTGTAATCTGCACACTCTTGAGAAAGAATCTTTTTCATGCTGATCCTCATGCTTAGTGGCGCACTTTTGCTCTTCATGTTCAAGGCGCCGCGGTGGCTCAGTGGTTATGGTGCTCGACTGCTGGCCTGAAAAACGCGGGTTCGATACCGGCTGCGGCGGTTGCATTTCGATGGAGGTAAATGGTAGATGCCCGTGTACTGTGCGATTTCAGTGCACGTTAAAGAACCCCATATTGTCGAAATTTTACGGAGCCCTTCACTACGGCGTTCCTCATATTTCATGAGTCGCTTTAGGACGTTATACTTCATAAACCGAATCTTGTTGTTCACCTTACGACGTCCACAAATAACCGGCCTCCCGTGACTCTCTAAGAGCGCCATTACCACCAAACACGAAAGATGACGTAGCTAGACGAACACTGAAACAAACCCCACATTGTTTCAGTGTTCGTCTAGCTAGAGGAATCCTAGGCATCATAGTCTTGGAATTACCAGTTAGGCATAACAGTGGAATCTTCGTCACAAGTGAATGACGGTCGCTTTCGTTGCTTCTTCGGAGTATGCGAACCACTAGTGGAGCACTAAGTGGGAATCATGTCGAGTTACTTAATGATCAATGCCATATAGCTACGGCAATCATCATCCGGAGACTTATTGCGTCCCCTGCAGGGCAAAAACTCCGCGGTGCGCCGCCTATATTCTAGGCAAAAATTGGAAGAACTGGCGGTCACTGCAGATTTTGCAGGGAATAACGCGCATCGCATTAGTGCGCTCCATTCGCGAAAGAGAAGGGGATGAACTACTTCTGCGGGTAGGCATGTGAATGGAAGCAATATATGTCGGTTCGGACAACGTTAACATGAGGCCATCGATGGCAGTGCTTGTTAGCGCCTTATTTGAACGCTTAAACACTGGAGCCAACATTGACCGGCTCTACTAAACAAAACTAAACTATCGTCAGCTCATCTTGTCACCGATGTTGGTTTTGCTTAGGAACTCACGTTTTAATAATGTGATAGCACTGGAAGGCTGAACAACACGAAACCGCGGCGAGGCCCAAACAATGGCGTCGCAAAAGTCGCGAAGGCGGGAAAAAGCATAAATACCAGCAATATTCAGTCCTACTATTTACGACTGCGTCAACAAAAAAAGGAGAAAATAAGATTGTAATTGAATAGTAATGGTCGCGCGCAAATTTCTCATAAATTCTTAGAGTGCCCCTGGTAAAATTTACTTCTTAAAAAAAAAAGGCTGATGCGGTTAAGGTGGCTGTCACATTTCGTAAAGTTTTGCGATTTTCTCTGGAATGGTTGCTTGGGCTGTGTCAGCCATATTCGAGAGAATAAAATCAGCCAGCATTTTCTGGTACCTGTCATCGGCAGGCGCCCAGATGAAGAGAACTATTCAACGCCCGGCAATGCCGAGCACAAGGTACTAACTATTGGGATCACTATTAGGATGTTTGATAGAAATGTTGATCGGCTGAAGCGCACCACAACATGCATATCAGAGCACTTATCTCACCCTCCCAGCCTCCAATTTTGTTTCCCGTAAAGGAGACAGGTGAACTAGTGCAAATTTCACGAAATTAGAACTATTTATTTGCGTCGAAATCTGAGTAATTTTAATGCATAAAATGCATTGTGCGGTCACATTTTTACTTTCCCGTGCCCTGTCTCTCGCCATCCGGGCTTCCGTACATGAGGCAATATTGTCCGTTCGGGTGTCCGTACACTCAGGTGCAGGCGTTCATCTGCCTTACACTCTGCGTCTGTGCTTAATTTGTACACAGTCTCCACCGGCGCACCTATGCGTAATCCGAACATCATAAAATTGGCCGAATTCTCTAACACAACTACAGCTGTAACATAAGGCTTTCAGTGGCTGCCATCCTCACCAACACAAGTACCAAGCTTATCTAGACAACATACAAAGCGCCTATGGGTCTACAAGCATATATGTTTGCCCCGAAAGGCACGTGGGTCCCTATGAGATGTTCGTTGTGCTCTATACTGCCCTAAATGCAGATGGGTAATGCCCAAGTAGAACGAGCATATGCTGCAAGCTCTTTTCTTGTTTCCTTTGTGTTGTATGGAAGGCGGGGTTTGGTCTGAAATCGCGGGGTGCTATATTTCTGCTTAGTATACGTCAGCATTTTTTTCGATCAAGCGATTGCAAGACATCGAGAGAGAATGTATCTACATCTGTGATGGAAACAGCAATAAAGTGAGGAGAGAATATGACAAGGACGACAGGCGGTGTAGCTAGCATTAATGGCGTGATTCTAATGGCGTCCGCTGAATGGAGACACTGATAGCAAAGAAGACCAGAAGACGCAATATCCCCTTGCATTGCGCTGAAGTCTCCTCGTTGCTCTTGCTTTTCCGCCGCAGCTGACTTGGATACCTGCACAAATGTATGGTGATGTTGTAAGCAAGTGCTCGGCCGCCCAGGAGAAAGAATGCGAGGTGAACAAAGGCAGCGGGACTGAGCAGTGCGTCGAGCTGTTGCTTTTGTAACGGCACTGAAGTGACATGGGCAGTATATCACGCGCATGCTGGTGCAGCGCCCCTGTACAGCCTATATCGCGGAGATGGGGCAACGAGTGAAAGAGCTGAAGGAGCGTCCATTTGTGCTGGTTAAGAAACCGGCGGCTGATAGCGACACTAGCATTTTTTCATAACGTTCATTAAATGCCAACAATATGAGCGCCGTCGTCGTATGGTGCGGTGCGGCTTAACTTGCAATGCGGCCACTGACTTGTAGCAGTATTTGTTTTCTGTCTACATTTATTTTTCTCCCTTATTCTTTCTTGCTTGCGTCTGCGGAACAAGCAGCATTTACGATTCCCGCGAGACAGGAGCTCAAGAAAAAATGATAATCTGGCTGCCAAAAGCACCAGCAGGGTGCACGTGCCTAAATAATGAAATCACTTCTCGACCGTCATTCTTCCAGTTTTCTTAAAGCATACGCTGCATTCCCTTGATGTAATAGCTGTCCTACAGAAAGAAATGATTCATGCTGCTGGTTATTGACGTGTGCGATGGCTACCGTTTTTATGAAAGTGTATGTATGCAACAGCCCGCGAGAAAGTGTGAAACACTGTAGTGTTCACCTGCTTCCAACATACAGCAGATAAACACGGTGGTGCAAAAATACACCTCATTACTATGGTTGGGCCGTGCTATAGCATTGCTGCCACCAATGCATGCTAGTTTGAATAGGGCAAGTTGTTTTTTTGATTAAGGTAAGACGCAAACCACCTAATTTGTGACTATTCACATTTTTAAGCATGTGCATGCATCGTGTGTACACCTGATGAAGCGGTCGCCCATAACTGGCATGCGGATTGACCCAAATAAGTAGGCCTCTTTTGGGGAATAATGTTGTGGCTTGCGAGGGAAAGACATCAAGTAAATTTTGTTCAGAGTCGCTTGGCGTAAGCGGATGAAAAGCAGTTTGGTAGGCAAAGCTGTGTGATAAATTCTCGGGGGCTGAATACGCTGCGTAATAAGCATGACGCAAATTGGAATCTCCACGTTGGTCATACGCGATTAATGAATATGGACAAGCCCAACAGTATGTCAAATACAAATACTGGCTACTTGGAATATACACGATCTGCATTTATAATTACGCTATCGATGTGGACCTCAGCCATGTGAACAGATGATTGCGGGTGCTCTTGGAAGCCGTATACTTTTGAAATTTGTTCGCCTTGGAAGCGTGCGAAGGGAGGCAGTCTTCATTGGATGATTGGATCGGTTATGAGCATATAGTTGTGAGGATATAGTTATGAGGTTATGGTTTTTATCTACTGGCCTGTGCACGAATGTAGAAGAGAACTGAAAAATATGACATTTTAATTTTTCGCCTAGAACTTTTTTACACCGCAAACATTTGCGTATAGGCTATGAAAGAAAAAAAGATCCAATTGTTTTACAATGTAGCAACGACTATTTATCAATATGCAAATGTGCAATCTGTTCCCAAATGAAATTTAGTTAAAATGTGTTTCTAGTGCTGCACAAAGGCAATGGTTATAAACTAGAGGATCCGGTTACAAAAATAGCGCTTCGTACAAAATAATGCCCGCAGTACTTAGGGAACCCGCTTGCGTCGACGACCGCTACACAGCGACGAGTCATGGTCTCCAGGAAGCTTTCATGATCGTCTAGTCTATGTCCCCTCCTTGCAGCAGCTGCATTAATTTTTCCTGGCCATTACTGGCTTCCTCAGACAGTGTGCCAAGTTGCCAACTCTTGCCAAAGATGGTCAGTTGGATTCAGGTTAGCAGACTTGCTTGAATACAAAAGGAGGTCCGTTATCATCGTTTTCAAGCGATATTTCACAAGCGTAGAGGAGCGCTTCGGGTCGTTATATGCCCGACAAAATATTCTTGCGTGGCCATTGAAGCATAATTATGTCAAGAATCGTCTTGAAACCTTTACTGGTCATGGTGCCTCGAATTCGGTAAACGAGACTACCTCGCGAGCAAATAAACCTCCCCATACAATAACGATCCCATCTCCATGCTTAAACACGAGCCAGATGATAACAAGGACATTATCTGCTGGGGTTGAAGAACCGTAAATTATGAATATCGTCGCTTTCAGACAACAAAATATCAGTTCGGCTTAGCAGTCTAATCGATAATCTACCAAATCAATCATTTATATTTGTGACAGGTTCGTATCGAGAGTTCCTTTGACTACTTCATTCTAGCAGCACGGCTCTCCCCACTGATTATCGGCTTTTGAGCTGGTCTCCCGGTATTTAGTTCCGCAAATCTGAGACAG
Source organism: Amblyomma americanum (assembly GCF_052857255.1). NCBI lineage: Eukaryota > Metazoa > Arthropoda > Arachnida > Ixodida > Ixodidae > Amblyomma > Amblyomma americanum. Next base: position 130,654,453 of record NC_135499.1, read on the forward strand.
AATTTCACAATTTGTGGTGCACTTTGCAGCCGCAGATAAGAGCCAAAGTTTTGGAATTGTTATAGCTGCCATTCTAGGATCATTTTGATTCTCGCGAGCGATGCCCTTGTTTAATACTTGGTTTGGGTGATGGTGGTTTATTGGTGTGATGATCGACTAATGAAACCTCCTCTGAATGCACGTGTATCTCTTCAGAACTTTCTAAATCTCGACTGTGCGACTCTGAACTCCATGGAGGGCTAGTGGTGCTTCATCCCAGGGTAGTGGCCGCGGATAATTGCCATTTTTACAGTCCGAATAAGTTGTGTGCATCTTGCTCTGTGTCTTAAAAAATATATGCAGTAATGCATATAATCGCAGAATGTGTTAGTATACAAAAAGAGCCAGGCAATAATAATTCAGAAAAGCCTTAAAATTGACGCAATAATAGGCTACACTCAAAGTGTGAAAATAAAAAAATGAACTGAAATGAAACAATTACGCCCCTCAAAACTCCTGGCGGCGGAAGCTTGCAATAATGCATCAAAACCCGTTCAGGCAAAGCGAATCAGTATTATACGCTTCCTAGGTATTATGAATTTTCTGGAAAGAAAAATGAAAAAAAAACCATCTTAGTGAAAAAATTTGTGAAAAAAAAGGAATTTCCTCACAAACCCTCTAATTGTGCTCCACTGCTGCAAACAGAGTAACGCATAAAGTTGATCATTCAGTACTTCTTATACTTGCTTGCGCTGCTCGCAACTGCGCATTTGGTAAGTTGAATGGGCTGTGACAGGGATCGATAAAGCACTCCATTTTCCTCGAAATGCTCATAAATTTCGCATTCATTCTTTGCAACACCTCTCCCTCTATGTTCTATATTTTGCTCTGGATTTTTCATGGACAACTTTTACAATGAGCAAATAAGTTTAGTGAGACTTTCTGGACACTTTCGCTTAGTTCTGTCTTCCTTCGCTCTGGCATGAGAGGAAGGAGAACGGATATTTTAAACTTTTGACACAAACGTTTTTTGCAAGATGCTTTTTTACTTTGTAAATGCAAGATTACAAACAGGAAAGGCAATGCCACACACCTCGAAGTATTATCTTTATTCATCGCGCCAATCTTTTTCTTCTTGTTTTTCTTGTAAATCTCATTCTTTTCGGTTTTACGTTACTGGGCTTTTAGCTCCTCGCCTAACTCGGGGCAGCAACACGCGCGTTAGAGGCAATACAAAACTTACCAATTAATTGGAAGGCGAGTGTACACTCGTTTTGCAAATCAGATGCAGTGTTATCCGCAATCGCTGTTTTAGTGCCAGCCACCACGAACCTCACAAAGATTTCATATTGTTTTTAATAGGCTTGACATTATATCTGGTCGTGCAGTGTGAATGACAAAATTCGGATGTATTAGATGCCTTGCACTGCATACCCTGCTGCATTCATCCCTCTACATATATTAACATTTATGTGTTAAAACCAGCTAAGTATTCGATTTGTATCTGATGCCGCCGCAACAAGGCCGACACAGTAGTTTGTTGAGACGTGGCACTGGTGGAGGTATCGGGTGTGCCCAGGACGTCTCCCGGCTCTCCACAACAGATCGCAAGCGTCAAAACTCCTGTCCATCGTGGTAGCCGTCGCCTGCTCGGCTTTGCACCGGAGTTCAGCGCGCTGCAACAAGACGCCTCTTCAAGCGGCCAATCTCCCCAACTTATGGCACGTACCCAGTTCCTCCACTAGTGTCCCGTCTCAGTAAACCGCACGAAATATGGTCAAGGAAGGCCCTAGTGAGAAAACGTTTAAAGGGCGGCTGCCGACAGCCCTGCATTAGTGCTTTCAGCCCTGAGCCGCGTGTACTCAAGCGTCGTCTCGTCGTCTTCGATGCAGTGTAAAAGTTCAGTGGAACCTCAAGTAAATTTAGCTGGTTCAATTAGGGAACACATTCTCGTCTAGTAGTTACCCGACACACACACACACACACACATGCACACACGTACACACACACACACACACACACACACACACACACACACACACACACACACACACACACACACACACACACACACACACACACACACACACACACACACACACACACACACACACACACACACACACACACACACACACACACACACACACACACACACACACACACACACACACACACACACACACACACACACACACACACACGCACACACACGCACGCACGCACACACACACACACGCACACACACGCACACACACACGCACACACACACACACACACGCACGCACGCACGCAAGCACACGCGCACACACACACACACACACACACACACACACACGCACGCACGCACACACACACACACACACGCACACACACGCATGCACGCACGCACGCACGCACGCACACACACACACACACACACACACGCACGCACGCACGCACGCACGCACACGCACACGCACGCACACACACACACACACGCACGCACACACGCACACACACACACACACACACACACACACACACACACACACACACACACACGCACGCACGCACACACACACACACGCACACACACACGCACGCACGCACACACACACACACACACACGCACGCACGCACACGCACACGCACGCACACACACACACACGCACACACACACGCACGCACACACACACACACACACACACACACGCACGCACGCACGCACACGCACACGCGCACACACACACACACACACACACACGCGCACGCACGCACGCACACGCGCACACACGCACACGCACGCACGCACACACACACACCTTAGTGGAAACGGGAAGCGCGGTTTTTTCTGCTGAATCGTGGCTCCGGTGTTGCCCAATAACGTGGACACCAGGCTTATCAACTCTCACAAGGTGATGTACAACCAACCTATACGTTTCACTTCAGCTTCAGTGAATTCTGGTTGCGCACGCAGTGCGTCAGTATTAAACGTACTTCTTTTCAATCCGTTTTCATTCATAAAATGAAGTTTTCTTTTCATGTCTGTACTCGCTTGTGCCTCTGCTTGTGTGCCGCTGTGCATGAATGTGCGAGTTCATGTGCACTAGAGTATGCGTGCTTGCGCGTTTATGTTGGCATACTACGTGGGCAAGCTTTTGTGATAGCATGAGCGTCAGTCTCACAATAATGTGCTGTCGCAAGCCTCCTTCCTGAATTGATGAGGATTTATGAGGATGGAGTCTTTTGGCTCTTGTAAAATAAGAGCACAACATTTCTCAAATGCCCTCTGCTTTTTCTGTTATTTTGTTGTCGGAATTCTAGGTGTAAATTACTGCAAACCGAACGAAAATTATCTATAGTGAAAGAACGCGTAATCTAATGCAAAACCTGACTGGAATGCGTCTAACTTGTTTCGTGGGCAGCAACACGTTAAAGAACAAAAAAAGAGAAAGCAAAACAAAGAGAACGTAAAACGAGCCTACTTAAGGGTCTGTTCATTCATTCTTTAAGGTTAACAGACCGAAGGCAGGAGGTAGGAAGACTGACGGTTGCAGTCATCATTTCATCCCGGAATTCCAAGTAACGCATGGAAACATATAAAGGAATTAGCCTGCCGCAAAGAGAAAGTAAATGAAAAGGAGAAAGAATCCACAATCTACAATCGTACCGATGCATGGAATGGGTAAAACCTGTAGCTCGCTATTCAGAGGGAATAAGTAGGCAACGATAAGAAGCACGAAGAACAACTTCGCGTACGAATGACGCTTCAATGGTCGTTAAAGCTCGGATTGGCATTTCAAAAGAGTCCGTTTTCGTTTAGCCGTAACAGTAACACCGAAGGAAATGTTTAAAAATAGAAAATAATATCATATTTAATGCGGACGAGCAAGTAACGAGGTTGGAAAAACAAAAATTAGAGGGCTAAATAACAAAAGTAATGCTGCACGAAGTCCGCTAGTTATTTTAACTGCACATCAGTAAACGTAACTAAACGCCCTGCTCGGTACCAAATATTTGTTTGAAAAAGCGCAGCCTTATATAAAGCGAGTGTTCTTGTAATGTTGTATACAGGTAAGAATATTTCCCAACGAAAAAGTTAGGAGAATGTTGCGCTTGAATTGAAATATCGAATGAACAGTGTTTTACTAAAAAGAAGAGTGGATTCGCCGGGATTAAAAGATCAGAGAATGGTTATGAAGTGTGTGCCTGCGCGTGCTTGTGTACCATCCTTACTTTGTCCTCTTTGTTTCACGCAGTTTGAAAATGAATCAACTCCAAAGCATAAAAATCTAGAGAAATCCTTCAACTCAAATGCCTCTGCTAAATGCACAGTAAGCAAGTTCCGAGGAAATGCACGCTGAAGCAATGGTGCGTCGGTGGCTGTTCATGTTTCTTTTAGCCGTAACAACAGGATTACTGGGCATAAGCAGCACTTCGTTGTCAGTTTTAGAGGCGAGAGAGTCATTGTTGAGAGCACATTATAATGCGTGCTTTTCACACGCATGAGTGATGACAAACATCTAATAAGAATTTAGCATAAATTTTACGGCAGGGTTAAAAAAATCGCCACAAAAAAAAACCGTATAACCTTCGCTATGCCTGCCCAGAACCGCTACAAGGGCCACTGCACTTGTCACGCTAGACCTCCATCTGTCGCTTAGCCTCATAGAGCAAATTTACGTTCTGACAAAATTTATATTTAGGAACGCGCAGGCATCGCAAAGCCACTACACAGAACTTACTGTGCAAAAGGATACGTTTGAACGGGAAGGCATTAACTTGCGACTGAGGGGGAAAGAAAAAAAAATTGACATATGCTCAGACGGTCTGACGCGAAGGACTGCGTGTGCAGAATGAGCTTTTAGGACGATCCTTCTCTTCAGGATGATTGATGCTTTTATTTTCGATGCTTTATCTCTTTTGCCGAATCCTACTGCCTGAAATTTGTTCAAATGATTTCGCTTTACTTTGGCGAGCCTCATGGCTCGATAATGTTATATTTATGCTTTTATATTTCTTCGTATATGCATAGCTAATTTGGCCTTAATTGGCGTGCCGCGTTGAATCAGCCGGTGCCACAGGCTCGCGGATACGATCCGCTGACGCGCTCGCTCGATTTCGGCGCCAATTTTTTCCTATCCCCCATCCCAGCCGACGCATATTTTTTCGTGTGGCCTATCGACGGGGATGGCTTCATGCATTCGCCTTGTTGCAGGTTCCAGAGGCTTCACTCTGTGGCCACGCAAAGACACACGCCGCTATTTTCTCCTTTGGGCACTCGAACTGCATACGCAGCAAAACAGTGTTCTTTCCTGGATATCTTGTTCGGCCATCTGCAGTCGGCGGCAATGTGAAGGTAATAACTTCTGGGCAAACCTACTTGGACAAAGTTCTGTACAGCGCTTTGTATTTGCAAGAAGAACGAACAAAATACATGAGACTAGTTGGCTCTTTCGTTCTTGTAACGTTCAAAACCACTTTTGGGGGGGACAATGAATGGTTGGTCTTACCGGAAAAACAAAAACTTGCTTACGTCGCTCGGTACGGAAGCAATCACCTTTAAACTAAGGTCTAGTCTACGGGTTGGAAACGGCATCAATATCCGCTACACACACGTGGGAAGTCACCGACTGTGCTTCTGCTTAGTGCCAATGGCATTCTCGCACACGTAAGGCCGAAGCATTCAGGATTCTTGCGTTTGCAGCAGCTACATAACGGAGGTCAGCTGGAATGAACATGGTTCCAACGACTGATGGGCACCATCACTTCGGAACTGTCACAACAGGCACCACACTTAAAAGCGATCAACGAGGGCTACGAAACCTCCCACAAATGTCGTCGCAAGCTAAACCTAAGCCATGCTTACTCTACAAGACGTCGCAAGCTCACTGTACAAAACTGAATAGGAACTAAAAGGAACCAAAATGGAAGAGCTGGCAAAAGTTCCGACATGCTCGGATATGTTCATGAGCGATGCAATGAAGACATCATCTGCGTTCTCGTGAACTTCAGCGTGTGGTAAGCGCTGTTCGCGCGAATCTGTTCACGTTGAGAATGATGAACACCACAACGAGTCGCTGACGGTCACGCTGAAGTTAGATAAAAGAAACTTACGCTTATTCTTTCTTGCTTAGGTTTTACGAGCAACATTCGCAATTCATTTGCACACTCATCATGTGTAAAGTAGGGCTTAGCATTAGCTCAGGCATCAACTGTTTAAAGCCTGCACCCCTGAGATAACGTGACAAAAGCCAAACAACGCCGAAGTATCACTGCATTTTTGCTTTCATGCAGTTCTGTTGCACTGTGAATTACGTCATTGCCCTGAAAATTATTGATGATTCGGAATAACAATATAGCTTGGTCTAAGACCACGGGCACAATTTGTTTTGGGAGCTTTTTAGTGAGGTAACTGTGCTTTTGACAAACGCGGCTCACACATTTTTTTGCTGCGAGTCAAACGAAGGCATTTTGAACGCCAAGTGGGTGATGGATGTTACAGCGTTTAGTTATACTACCAGGAAACATGAGGAATTAAGTTGGAAATCATATGGCCGCCGCAAACCAGACACCCTTTCCGTCTTCCCACCACCTCTTCAGCCTTTTGACATCGCTTTGAAAATCAAACATGCACATACAGAAACATGTGGGGTATGGTTTCAATTTTCGGTAAAAATAAACACGTATACACCAGCGCCGCACTGACAAAACAGCAGAGAACAACAGAAGCCAGCTTTTATCCGAATATTTGTCGGCTCTGTTCGGCAAATGCCCTTTCTTAATGATGAACACTGCAGCCGACGTGCACATCAGTGCTTTCGCCGAGGTCGCTGCTTTATTATTGAAGAAACGCCGCCGAGCGGAAAATTGGCTGCAATCTCCTGTCCGGCAGCGCCACTTTGCAAGGGCGCCTGAAATTTTAGCTGACAGCAATCTCAGAGCTGGTGAGTGCGGCACTTGAAAGCTTTAACAAATACCTTATTCTTTTCTTTTCTCAAAGCAAACAAGCTTGCCCCATCTGGTTGCATGAAAGAAAGAAATGTACGAATCCATGAATGGTTGAAAGGCGAAGCCATTTATCCTGTTTTTGGGTGTTTCTTTTCCACCATCCAAAAATTCGCGTAAAGCACCCTTGTCACGTCAGCACACAAAAGCACCCTATCTTTTGTTCTCAGCAATTACCCGCAGAGTCGCGGTTCGCTAGGGGTAAAATTTTACGTAACTCCCTTAAACAGTTCAGGAAAGACAAAAAAAGAATAATTAAAATATTACGAAGGATACTCTGTGAAGTAATGATTGTTAAAATAACCTCATGTCATTAGGCTGCATATTTCGGCAGGTTATTTGGTTCATCACATTGGACAAATAAAGTCGTGTTATAAAAGCGAATACAGCGTTATTCATTAAAGACACAAACATCTAGTCGTGCTATGTTAGCGTTTTTCTTTGCCTTCTGTTGTTATGGCTTTCGTGATGTGATCTTATTTTTCTAGTACTGAAGGCCAATACGAAGTTTTCCCTAGCAGCTCAGCAGATTCTTATCATTTTGGGCGGCGAAAAGACGTTGAAGTGGCTGCAAAAATAAAATCATCGCTACTAGCATCATACAAAACAACAAACAGCTAAACAACGTGAGGCCTCAATAAAAGTAAAGAGCGTTTACAAGAACAAAAAAGTTAGGATGACGCTTAAGCTCTGGCTTGGACGCGACAGGGTTAATGTTCATTTCCGACATTCTCAGTTATTACCTCCTACTAAGTACACTCACTAATTAGCATACATCAGCAGGCATACTAGACCACGTGATACAATAAATGCACACAAAGTATTCCTTCTACAAAGTGGCACAAATGTGCCTCAATGGCCTAGGGGTAGCACGTCTGACTCGCAACCAAAGCGCCACGAGTTTGATTGCCAAATAATATTCCCATTTTTTTTTCATCGCAATTGATTTACTTAACATCCTTGCAGCTCATATTGATATTTGAGTCACGTTAAGACCTGAATTTCAAATTTTAATTTGTTTATATTATTTTTATCCCAGAAATCAATGTGTGACGTCATGACCCTGTCGACCAATAAGAACTTTCGCGTCAGTGTCAACGCCAACATCTACGACGGTTTCCACGCTGCACGGGAGCTTGACGCTGCCGCGTAAAATTTGAATTGTGCATAAAGTTTACTTTTCCACCATTGTGGTGTGATACATTCGATAGATTGCGATCTAAAATAAAGATACACAGTTCTTCGTCTCATAGACTTTTTGTATCAATGGCTTCACGCGAATGCTGCATATGCGAACGGTTATTTGCGTCTCGCTTTGTCAGTAGTGGTGGTTCAATTAAAACTGAGCAGTACGTGTTATTTGTATTCCGTGCTGAAATCTTCAAGAAATGCGAGAAAAAGTTTGCTTTGTCAGGGTTACTAAAAATGTATTTTTAGACGATCGTAGGTTCAACAGCTTTGGCGCTATGGTCTTTCTTCATGCTTTGTACTACTGGTCTCTATGTCTTTGAGAACACATACCAATGTCTTGTTAGGCGTATTTAGATAACTAAATACGCGGTAGATTATGTACTTAAACAAAATATTTAAATAATTTGACGTTGAAGCACCAGAAAGCTATGAGTTATTTGGATACCAGGAACAGAAATCCTTTTTATTTGTGCAAAACAACCATCCTGCATGACTCTTTGGTGCAGCTCGATTGGCACAGTTCTTGAAAAGGTGGCTACGCTGGAGAAGTCTCTGATTTTCAATGGTACTTAAGCTGCAGAAATCATGTTCTCATTCAAAAAACATAGTAAAAGTAAAAATGTACGATGCACAGACGAGGATATAGACCAGATGGCCTGTGATCAGTCTAAAACGAAACAAGTAGCGACTGTTCCCCCTGCATCTGAGACGCCCACTTCGCCCTTTTCCTGCCCATGTCTGCAACGACAAGTTCCAAGATCTCGTCCGCTTATCTTCGAAATAAAGGGTACCTACAGTAACTTCGGACTCTTTGTACCCACATCCCAAATTCGGACTTCCGAATTACTCCCCTATCATTTTGATTTTTTTCTTTTACAGATCATTTTTTAGAGGTTTTTTATGTGCTGCAATACTGTTTGTACTCACAGTCGCATGTTTGCGGCTTTCAACGCGTCGAAAAGAATCTGTGTTTCCCAATAAAAATAAATACTGCCGGGAAACGCGTGATACCCTGCTGCGTTTATAAAGCAAAAAAAGTATCTAACCGTAAGTTCCAACCTTAGAAGAAAAAAAAAATACGCTCTTGAGAGGCCCTGCAGAAAGCCCGGGATTCCATAACGGAAACGTGATACTGAAAAGCACTCCGGAGGACAAGAACCTTTCAGGGACTCTGCATTGTGCAGCGCTAGTTTATTCAGGAGCGCGCAACGCTCTTTAATGGTAAACACGCACTATCGTTTTCATTTTTATTTCCCGGAAATACAGCTTCTTTCTGAATAAAAAATTTTCGATTTGCGCTGGCAGCAATGTTCTTAAAATAATTACTGAATATGCTTCCGCCAGCTAATCATAAACGTCGTCAGTGACTGGTACTAAGTCCTGAAAGCACTGCGAAAGAGAGAGAAAAAAATCACTTCTTTAAAGAGCGCAGATTAAGTGTTATAAGTCACCATGGCTTGGAGCAGAGTCCGACCGGTCCCCTATACGATACGACGTTAGCAAAGCACTCTAGGAGGTAGGAGGAGGATTCTTGCTCCAAGAATGAACAATGAAGAAGGCTGCCGTAGAATGCCGCTCCACACTTCTAAGGACATTTACGCTGAAGGAGCTAGCTCCAAAAAACAAAAACAAAACAGACACGACTGGAGAAGAGACCTATACGCAGCAATCTCCCCATTTTGGTTTGTTCTGTTTTGCCATTTCGTAAGTGTGAATACATTCTGACCATCCCAGACATCCACGGATAGTTTCATCATGACCGTAAACATAAAGGCCGACTCATCCCACACTCGCGGTAACAACTACCATGCTTCGTCTTTCAGAATAAACAAACACTTAGGTAGAGGGCAAATACAACGTATGCAAGACGCGAACAACTCGAAGGGCGAAGGCGCACGTCCTACGCGCACAAATAGGCGAGAGGTATGCGTGCGACGAGCAAGGCTGGGCCACTCCCGAGAGCACCGCGCGGAAAAACGCCCGCGTCGCATAAACCGTCCGTCATCAGACTACCCCTATCGGCCCACCGGAAGGCTTCGGCGGAAAGCGTCTATACGAGCAGCGAAGACGACACACGAGACACCAGAGAAGACGGCATGCCGAGTCGGAGTGTCATCGTCACCACCGCCGCGCGTCGTCTCGCGAACGCATCATAACGAAATGAACCACGGAATGATGACAATACCTTTCCGGCGTACTTCCTACGTGCCATGCCAACCTGTAGCGCTACTTATTTTTCCCTTTTTGCTTCATTCTTGTTTCATGCAGGCTTCCGGGCACCACCTTCGTCGAGCTTCCCTTTTATACGCATTTTTTTCTCCTTGTTTCCAGCCCTGCACCCTCGCTTATTCAGGCATTGCAATCCATCACGCGAGCCACCGAGGCTCGCTAGAAAGGAAAGGCGTGAGGTTCCGTGCGCACAAAATAGAGTCCCGTCAAAGGCACGGTGCGTGATGAGGATTCTGTGGCGGTATGCCTAACCACGAGAAGACGTCTTGGGAGACGGTAGAACTGGGCGTACTGTATATGTCCAGAGCGCGATGATGGTGACTTTTTTTTTTGCTATTTCTCTACAGGTATGTTATTCTTTCTTCTTATCCGTGCGCCTTCTCGTTTCCTCTGTCTGGCCGCATGTGATGCCTCCGTCCTGTCGGCTGTCACGATGTGCGTGCTACCTGGGCAGCTGCAGAAACAGCTCAGTTTGGGGCTTCCGTACAAGACACCTGACACATGCGGGAGCCGCTGTCGCATAGGGTTCTTCTCTGGCCTTGAATGTAGGCGGGCGCGATACCACTCATAGATAGTACTTCGATGTCGCCTTGCATTGTCTCCGAGGATCGGTGGGAGGCATTTATAGCGTGGAGGTTCCTTAGCAAATTATGACTATGAGGATGTCCAGTTTATCATTAAAGCAGCTCATATAGCTTTCAAGTGATCTTATCTTGATACCACCACTAAGGGCGTACAGCGTTATTCTGTAGCTTATTTTTGAAGAAAAGCACCTCTTCTCAGTGTTTTTCATTTCGTGACGCAAGTAGTTTCATGAAAGGTTGTTATGTTAAATCTATTATTTCATGAACCCTAATAAAATCGCTTTACGAAGGATAACGAAAAGCGTACCCAGTAAATACAATCCTACTTATCCTTGGGCGTCGCGCTTCGCAGCAGCCGCCGCGGATGGAAAGTGCTATAGTCCTCAGCTCTCGCCACACTCTTGGTCCTCCATGCATGGGTAACCACTCTTTGGATTGTTTCCCTGAGTGACATTCCTTGTTGATCATTTCTCGCACTCGTCATACGTTTCTTCATCCACAGTAACACTCCTCATCCCCCTTGCAGGGTAACTACACTCCGGTTGGCTCCCGCGGAAACCACTTTCCGGTTGTGCCTTCTTAGTTTCTACTGATGCACTACTGTTTACACAGTAACCATCCTCCAAGCGGTTCCCATTTCACAGTTACACCGACTACTACTATTACACCGACTCCAAAGCCAGGAACGGGAGCTTAATAGCTGCTGCTCTAAAAATCAGCTCCAATGGTGTCTGCGAGCCCCTGCACAGCGGAGCAGACCGAAGGTTGCGGTGAATGTTGTCCGAGGAAACAGTGCACTTTCACGTATTCAGTGCCGTGCTAAAAAGTAATTGAAGATGATATTATAATAACAACTGCACATAGGCGTCAGGCCTCTCTGCAAACAACACTGGACTCCATAAAAAATGTTGCGACAGTGTAAATGAGCGGCTTGCTGAAAAAGAAGAGAAGACAATGTGCTGGATCCTGGTGCATCTTGCTAGTATTGGTGGACGGGTTTAAAAAAATAACAATTTGCCGAATTTGCGAACCATTTTGCAGCGCAAAGAGGACTTAAGGCCCAGGAAGAATGCAAGCTAATTGAAGGTTAGGGCACGTAATGTAATGGAAGTTGCGGCTATGGTTTTATCCACACTGATGGCTTGAGGTCGACATTTTGGGCCTTCTTCTGCACCTTCAGTGAAGGCGAAAAATCGTAAAGTTTCTTTTTCTTTCTTTCCGCTTTTATTTTAACCGAAAATTCTGCTCTGCGCCCAATGCTTGTGCACAAACCCGGGGACAGCTGATCAAGCCACCTGCTACCGAGTCTTGTAAAACAAACACGCTTTTGGCCCACCGAAGGAATGTGAACTTTAGGTACCTTAGAACCAAAGTGAAATAATTTAGTTTTTGTTAAACAAAAATACGTCGTGATGCGTTTGAATGCGTTTTGTTTAAAAGCACTTAGCAGGCATTAGAAATTTTGTGAAAGTAAAGAGGGCACAATCTCTTCGTCAAGTTCACCTCAACACTACATGCTACGATCGAAGGTTTCCTTCTTTACACGTAAATTACAAGTACCGTGGCGCTAATCCTGGCAGAACTGCACCGACATCGCTTCGACACAGGTGTGCCCTGTAGCAGTATTAGGCAGAATAATAGAAACTGTTTTGCTGCATTCAATTATTACTTCTCATGTACGACACTTCAGTTGCAGTTGCCTAACTTGAAGTACAAAAATTGGGGGAGGGGGCTAGTGGCGCTGCGATGCGGAGGGCACCTTTTCGTGGACGCTAAGCTCCTTTTCATACCTCCACGTTCGGTACCGGTTTCATTTCGCCTCCGGATTTCACGTTTGTTCGAAAATGTGCTATGCACTTTATATAAATAACCCGCCGCGGTGGCTCAGTGGTTAGGGCGCTCGACTACTGATCCGGAGTTCCCGGGTTCGAACCCTATCGCGGCGGCTGCGTTTCGATGAATGAAAAACTCTAAGGCGCCCGTATGCTGTGCGATGTCAGTGCACGTTAAAGATCCCCAGGTGGTCGAAATTATTCCGGAGCCCTCCACTACGGCACCTCTTCTTCCTTTCTTCTTTCACTCCCTCCTTTATCCCTTCCCTTACGGCGTGGTTCAGGTGTCCAACGATATATGAGACAGATACTGCGCCATTTCCTTTCCCCCCAAACCAATTATTATTAATATTATTATTATTATTATTTAAAAGCCATGCGAAGATTGAAACGGAGGCGCAGTGCATTAAGATAAATTTTAACTCATGCTAGCCGCAAAGCTCCAGCCTCTTCGGATGGTCGGTCGCTTGATTGCCAGTTATGCCTTGTGCCAACTGTGTTTCGCCAAAAATAACAATGCCTTCCAAGCTAGCACCAAAACGTAGGTATTTAAATAACTTTATTTATTCATGATAGAATCAAAAGCTGAGAGGGAGAGAGAGAAAGAGGAAGCAAGAAACACCGGAAGAGCAGTTTAGTCCACTGAGTTTGGTTCGTGTCTCCCCAAGCACCCCCGCCCGGAGAGCGCGTGCTACAATCCCCTGCACCTCCTCTTGCACTTGCTGCAAAAAAGACGAGTCTGTGCAGCCCAGTTCTCAAGTTTCTCTCTCCCACACGCCTGTTCCATTCCTTTCACGTCGTGGCATCACACGCGTGAACAGGAAGAAATCCTGCGCTCCACCGCAGATGGCAAAGTTTTGGCACCGCCGTAGACGAACGCAGCCTCGGCGTCAAGTTAGAACTCCAGCAAAGTAATTGCTTCGAACGGCACGGCTGACTCGTGTGCGAACTCACGAACATCGCCGAAGGTTTGGGTTCGGCAGAGCAAAATAAAGAACATGGACCACTCTGCCCGCTCCATCGCTGCGATGCAGCCACTCTAAATAAGAACTACGAAAAAGAAATAAAAATAAAAAAGAAGTGCGCTCTCTTCCGCTTGTGCAATGCAGCTGAGCGGAACATTGCAGATAGACACGACAGAGCGGCCCGAGTCATTGGAAGTCCCGCGCAAACCGCCCAATTCTGACGACTGCGGAGGCCGATGGGGAAGAACAACAATAAGAAGAATATTAAGATAGAAAAGAAAAAAAAACTAGGACGCGGACGTAGGGGAGAGACAGAAATTCGTTTAACGCAGTCGCTGGCGGAATAGACAAAATTGAAGCCGCTTGATTTTGTTAGGGCGGCAAGGGAGAAGAAAAAGGAAGGGTTCCGCTTAAAAAGTGAGAAGAAAAATAGCACTCGGAAACGCTTCAAAAGGATTACCGGCACCGCGGAAAGAGAGGAAGAAGAAGAATATGAAGAGGAGGAGATCAAAGGAAGCGGAAGTGATTGCAAGTACACTCTTACTGCAGCGCTTGAAAGCACAGGAGCGAAACCTCTCTGACAAAAACCTCTTTTGACGCGAACCTTTGAGCAAAGGAAACTCGAGAGCAGATTGATGGCAAAACTCTTTTGATACGAGTTGAATGGAGCATTCTATTTTCGGGAAGTTGTTTTTTGCACGTACTGCCAGCCCTTACACTTGGAGACAAGCAGGTGGGGCAATCCTGTTGAAGAAAAAGGGGGGGGGGAGAAGTTATAGGGTGGTAGGCGCGTTTAAGCGTAAGCGCTCGTGGTGAAGATAGCTCCCGAGTATAGTTCGCTTTCTTTTTTACCGTGAGTTAAAGTGGTGCCATTTTTCGCCAGCTATTCACGGCTATGGGATGGAATGCTTTCACAAAATTTTCAGTTATAATTGCTCATTTTGCAAGCGACTGTTAGGTTGGTCAGTATAAAACACTATCACATCACCGGTCTTGTTACACTTCTAAACACGCAAGAAGCTTCTGTACTATTATGGACCAGTGTTTCGTAACTTTTTTAAGCAAAGAGATGAAGTAAGCGGTGATATTTCGAGCCGCGTAGAGTAATCACTTTTTACGCTAATACTTGCAGTTATTTGTAGGTATTCTTTGTATATTTGGGACAGTGCTAAATTTCCATCTCTCCAATATTTACATTTAGCGTATACGATATTTTGTCTGCTACTCGCAAGGGGCCGCATTGATCAATGTCAACGTGAATATCTGCTGTATCCTTCTAGGCAGCCTTCATAAAATTTCACCTAGTTTAGAACCTTTTGCGATTACCACTGCTCTTTACCGCGGCGACAGCGGTGACACATTTTTCCTCTCCCTTTAAAACGATTCTCTCAATAATCTTCTCGTCGGGCGTGTTTTTTACCAGCAAGATGATTATGAACTGCGGCATCCGCATATATGCTTGCGAATTTTTTTTTTTTTGAAGAGGCGTTCAGTCTGCTGTACACTAACATTTAATCGGAATGTATCGTCGATTTTATTCCTAGCTTAGAATATATAGAGAAACACAGGCTGTATTGAACCTGCAGATTGCATTTGCTTCGCAATAAAAGCAAAATCTGAAATAGGATTTCTAACAAACTTTCATGCGTCGTACCCTCTGGTTTGTAAGTTGATCAAATGTTTTTGAACGTTTGAGTGGAAGGCATCTTCCTTCTTCGGGAGAAAAAAATAGAGGGACTTAATAATTTGAAGGTAGTTGTGAAAGCTAAATGTTAAAACGGTAAAGTGTATTACACTGGTAGAGCTGAAAGCAGAAGCAGCGTAACACTTCACCGCGGCAGCCGTAGTAAACGCACAAGAAAGGAAGCACACCGACATTTCTGAAAAAAGACACGGCGAAACACCTTTTTGATAAGTAGAGAATTGGAATATCAAGCTAGAAATAAAAAGCAACTAAGCATAAAAAGACATTAGGGAGATTTTTTCGTGTTTATCTTTTGACCGCTCAATGTTCTGCCACGAAAACATTTTTTAGGCTGTAATAAAGGTTTGAAATCTTTGAATTAACACAGTTCCACAATATTACTAATATAAGGTAATATGAATATCTATTTATGCATTTAGTATAGTGTTATGCACTAGCTTTCGCAGAGTAAAGGGTAACATGTGCTTCGACTAGTACCATACCATACCTCAGAAGTAGAGGTGCACTCAATCTTCGTCGCATCCTTGTAACAGGTGCCGTATAATAAGCTTTTAAATCAGCTTTGATCAGAACTAACCATTAGTGAAGTTGGAATCCTTTCTCTTTTACACAAACTTGACAAAACATCTCCGGGTCCTGATTCCATCTCAAACACATTTTTAGCCCGATACGCGGACTGGGTGTCTAAATACCCGCATATAATTTACACAAAGTCTTTGCAAACACTCGTAATCCCAGATGGCTGGCGCTGTGCCAAAATATTTGCTATGCACAAATCGGGTTCTAAAACTGAACTGAATAACTACCGTCCGTTATCGTTAACATCCACAAGCTGCAAACAATGGAGCACATTATTTTGAAAACCATAATCTCATATCTAGAAAATAATAACCTCATTTACGAAGAACGACATGGTTTCAGAATAGGGCTTTCAACGGTAACGCAGCTTGCTGAAATTACTCATAACACCGCTAACACAATTAACGAAGGCAACCAGATAGATGCTATATTCTTAGATTTCTCTAATACGTTTGATGTAGTTCCTCACGGTGACCTTATAACAAAATTACTGTCTTTTGGCATTGATTGCAAGATTGTGTCATAGATTTCCTGCTACTTACAGAACAGAAAACAATGTGTTAAAATAGGTGAATACGTTTCGCAGAACCTGGATGGGTATTCGGGTGTACCCCAGGGATGAGTTCTTGCGCCTCTTTTGTTTCTCATTTACTTTAATGAGATTCATTCCCGTGTTAGTTCATCGATCCAGCATCGCCTTTTTGCAGACGATTGTGTCGTATACATAGCTGTAAAAAAATTAGAAGATCAAATTCTCCTTAACAATTCCCTAGAACCAATGCACGCTTGGTGTGTGACCCGGGGAATCAAACTCAAGGAGGATAAGTCCAAAAGCATCACATTCACTGATACGAAACAGCCTCTGAGTTTTACATACACACTTGGTGACACACAGGTAAAAAAATGTGATCAGTTTAAGTATCAAGGAGTCATCCTAACATCCAACCTGCGTTGGGAACCCTACATCAAATCCATTTGTTCTAAAGCTGAAGGTAAATTAAATTATTTACGAAGAAAGCTGCGCAACACGCCGGCCCATATTAAACTCAGTGCCTATAAAACTCTTACCGGACCTACCTTAGAATATGCGGATATAGTCTGCAGCCACCATCAAAAAATTTTAATCAACAAGTTAGAGCCCATCCAAAAACTACAAGTAAGGTTTGTTTGCTCCTGGTATTTACGCCAAACTAGCGCTACCGGTCTAATAAATCAATAATAATAACAATAATTGGTTTTGGGGAAAGGAAATGGCGCAGTATCTGTCTCATATATCGTTGGACACCTGAACCGCGCCGTAAGGGAAGGGATAAAGGAGGGAGTGAAAGAAGAGAGGAAGAAGGAGGTGCCGTAGTGGAGGACTCCGGAATAATTTCGACCACCTGGGGATCTTTAACGTGCACTGACATCGCACAGCACACGGGCGCCTTAGCGTTTTTCTTTCATAAAAACGCAGCCGCCGCGGTCGGGTTCGAACCCGGGAACTCCGGATCAGTAGTCGAGCACCCTAACCACTGAGCCACCGCGGCGGGTAATAATTCAACCAAATTTACAAAGCTTGTCACAGCGAAGAATCATTTCAAGACTAAAGTTTGTTTTCTAACTTCTTCACGGCGACTTCAAAATAGCAAATTCACAATACTTACACCCTCCTTTCAAACACTCGTCTTGAACTAACCATAGTAAAACAGTCCATCAACCAGTCAGCCGTGTAAATATCCACAATTACTCCCTGTTTCCAGATGCTATATCCTATTAAAATAAATTACCTGAAGATGCGATGAAGTGTACGTCCGTGAAATTGTTTGTGATTATATGGAAAAAATTGACTTTTCTGTTTAATTGTTTTCAATTCTTTTTTGTTTAGATCGGAGAACATATCTGTGTTTTGTATTCTTGTTTTTATTCTGTTTGATCACATTGATGCCTTGTAAACACTCGTGCATGGGCCTGAAAAGGGCTTGCAGTGTGATTAATTTAATAAATAAATGAATAAATAAATAAATAAAATTTGTCTAAAATGTTCTTCAAAGACTCATCGATGCTTAGGCTTCGAAAGCATGTGCTCAAAACTGTAGACAAAATATGTAGACGGCGATCATTTTTTTAGCCCCTGGAAATTTTAGAGCACCCTTGGTACGATGACAAAGATATTTTCTCCTAATTTTATACACACAAGTAACGTATGCACACCGGGCAACACAGTATGCATGCAAATGAGACGTAATAAGATTCAGTGGATATTTGTGACACTGATTAGCATCTCGCACTGACTTATTTTTCGTGTATTTTTCGCGATGTTTATGCAGATAAGCCTTCACATTTCTCTCCGCGAGACGAATATCTTAATTGCTAGAAGAATATTGATTTGGCAAGAAACCTGTATCCTTTCCAGGACTAAATAACATGGGCCTCATGCGTGCTTCACGCAAGTCCCTCGATTACATAGGCCGCGCGAGAACACAAACTCAAAAAGAGGGCGCTGTTGGCACAATTATAAAGCAAGACTTCCATGAGATCGCTTGTCCTAATTTTTTGCAAAATACTGGTATCTCGATGCCTCGTGGGATACCGAGTAGTTTGCGACCAAAACCCAAGCGTGAATTGAGAACGAAAAATTTTTCTGTAGAAACCAGCTGAATAGCTAGAGCCAAAGCGAACGAAAGTATGTCGCGACGAGATATATAATATCTCCTAGTATAATAAGTCCTAGTTGGTTTTTCATGTTTAACTTCATTAGTGCGCTACTTCTCAGTGCGAACAACACCGGATGCGAAAACTACGTACAGATAAAGAGCGCGAACTATCAACTGGTTTTATTGCATGGGAATTTCATTTTATATGAACGGTTAAAAAGTGAAAGAACATATCAAATATGGTGCCATCAGGGGGTTATCTTCCATTCGTCTGTGATTTGTGTGTGTGTGTGTGGAGAGTGTATTTTCACTTCCTTATATTAGTTTCGCCGTTAGCTTCCCGTCGCGATCCGACGAGTGCTGCCGCGTTAACGTGCAACGCGCTGTCGTTAGCACCGGTGTATATAAATCACCCTCCCTTCTCTTCCTCCTTTCCCACACCGCCACTCGCTGTCACTCTGCGTGGCCGCTTAGCACAACTCATTCAGGTTACTCCTCGGCACCCCACTTAACCGGCGCGCGACTCGAAGACAATTACGCCAGCTCAACGCGCGCCTCGCGCGCGTTGCGAAGCGCCGGTTACGTTACGCAGCCGCCGCACCAACCGACCTACGGCGTGGAAAAAGACGAGTGTCTTCGCGGCCCGGGGGATGTCAAGGGAGACGCGGTCCCCATGGCAGCAGCGAGCGGTCGAGTGGCTCGCCTCCTGGCCCAGCCATTAAAAGCGAGAGATTGCGTTGGCTCGTGAGGCGTCCCGGTCCTGTTAGGGCCTGTCACGGGCGCCCCCTTCTTTGGTAATAGCTGCCTCTTTGGTGCCTAATGAACCTCACGACGTTCGTCGAATAAAGACCGGCCGACCGCGAGCGCCAAGCTGGGCCCGCTGTAAGTGAGGAAACTCGGCGGCGGCGGCGGCCGACCGAAAAAAGTCGAGATGTGTATTTATATACATATAAACGCACAAATACCTACAAGGCTTACGACGGCCCCCATCTGTTGAGCGGGGTTGCGCAAACTGCAGGTTCTATTCTTACGTTCTCGTTTTCCGGTCAATAGCTAGCTTAAACTAGATTGCCGTGGCTCGCACCGGGCTCTAACGCTGTCCCCCGTCCATCCACATGCTACGCCTGCCTCTCAGCTCCACTTGGTTACGTCTTCAAGATGTCTCGCTGCCGCATTTATTGTTATTTTCTTACCCGTATACTTCTTGCAAGACATCTTAACGGCGTCCCTGAGAACAGGATGACTCAAAGGGGATTATCTGGGCCGTAACTAGTGCGAGACCCATTGGTTTCTCGTTCGTTGGGACATCAGCTGCCGCACGGTGAGCACTCGGGATGGCGTGGTCATTCAGAGTGCGTCGAACTACACTAGTGTGTTCTGCAATCGGCTGAGATGAGAACATGACCTCTCATTTGGACTAAATGCAAAGCCTGGGTATTAGACCCAGCGGGGTTTCAGAGCGCCGTTAGAGCCGAGACTGTCTTTAGCCGGGAGTAAGATGCACACAAGGTTGCTACACGGTTTTCAGTGCCTTGTGTGCGGCAAGAGGTAATGGTGGCTTCATCGTTACCTCCTGAAGGGAGCACTGCAAGAGAGTGAAGGGTGGTGGTGGTGGTAGTGGTTTTATTAAAATAATAGTAAAAAGGAAGGAAAAGATTTTTGCTAGCCCCGGCATCTGCCATCGATACTGAAGCACCTGAGCTGGGGCAGCGGAAATAAAGGATAGCAGGCAGAATGGAGAAATGAAATGAAAGAGGTGAGGGGACAGGAAGAGAGGATAGGGGGTGAAGCAATATGTAGAAACTATTTACACAATAAGAAATGTGTCCAGGTTGTGCGTGTGATTAGTTCATTTTAGAGGAATTAAATCACACACGCGCACAGCACTGGGTTGGTCACAACTGGAGTGGGGCGTCCAGTTATTCATCGTTCAAGGTAGAACTCGCGGAGCGTTCGGTCACTGCGTGTAACTACCTGACGGAGAACAGACGGGACGTCAAGCTCGTGTGTTCTAGGAATGCACAGAGGCTCACCAAAGCTCGCTCACTAGAGCGCGCACTGCCCTGCGGCCACAATAGCGTCTTGATGGAATCTGATAGTATGCCCAGCCCAAAGAATGCAAAGAAATCATTGGGTGACAACGTCTTAAAAAGAGAAACCGGTCGTTAATTTTGCTTGCCGAATTTAGTCAAGCAAAACTCCGATAGCCATTCCTATCTACTCTGAAAAAAGAAGCGGGGGGGGGGGGGAATAATTCGTGTGTGAGTTTGTGTAATGACGTTAACGCTCACGGTACCGTTATCGACGTGTTTTCTATGGTCAGAACCGGTGTAACACAAATTATTTCTGCATTCAAATATTGATATTGTGACGAAGAAGACGACGAACTGTGCAGTGGCGCGGGCAGGAGCGCTCGCGCTAGGCCAGCGGCCAATAAATCACCTCATTGCCAGCGATCATTTCGTCTCTTTCTTCAGCTGGCCGCCAGGTAACAATATTATACTAAACATATATTCTTGCGCAAAACCTGAAATGGAACGAATGGTTTCAATGCAAGAAAAACAAGCTCGGTACGTAATGTTGTTGCGAACGCTACACAGGTCTAAACAGTGATAAAGCTATCCGCTCATTCGGTGTAGGAGTGAGCATTTTTTGAAGCCTCAAGAGCAGTGGTGAACTCAGTGGTGAACAGCAAGATGAAACAGACATTAGAGACAAGACACTGAACGGCAGACCTGTGTTTTTTTAAGAAAAACACGTTTACAGAGTTTTCTCGTGTCTAACATATGTACTGGAACAACTGACTGCTCGAATACACTGTTCAAGCTCATTTAAAATTCCTGATGTTGCGGAAAAGTTGTTCTTGTCACCAATACACGTTTTCATCAAGCAGTCCGGCTAAAATGGGAGACTTAAAGAATTATTTGTCTGCACTTCCTTTACTCCTGCTTTAGTCTGCTCGTCGTTGCTGAAAGAAATCTTTGGGCACAATACCGCAGCTCTTCTGAGAAATATTGAAAATGCTCACCTTTCTTCTTTTATTTACAAGTAGATCACTGCAGAAGGAAAAAAAATAGTAAGTAATCAATTCTTCAAGAGTGCGAACTAGAAAAATGCTCCTCAACATCTCATGTAAAGCCAATAGCGTTTCGTGGAATAATCAGCTCTATACATCCCAGAATCAGTGTTACACGTCATTTCGCCACTGCTAGAAAAGCCAGTCTGATTAGTTACAAGGCAGCTGCACCGGTCATATGATGCATGTTGAGAACTAGCAGGCACGATGGGTATTAACTACACTCCCCCCTCCTTCTGGCGGCTAAGAGAAGTCAACTTAGCCGTTGAGCCGTTGGCCACAAAGGGATCGGTGGACGCGCCGGATCATTACGACCGCCCGGCCTTCCTACTGCCGTTCCCCGCCGCTGCAAGACTCCGGAGACCTCCCGGCGGGACGCGGCGAGAACCGCCCAAAGCAGGCAGTGGCATAGAGTGGGAATAGCCGGCTCGTCAGAGCCCCCGGATGTCCCCTTTCAGGAGGAGGCGCGAGTGGCGGGGTTTGTTTCTCACCAGGGCTGCTTCGCGCCAGGTGTGCAAGGAGTGGTAAGAGTTGCTGCGCCGACAGCTCCCCGCGTCATGATGGACACCAGGCGAGGCGCAACCTAGCTGCGAACGGTTCGTTCGGGATTTCTGCGGCTCTTTCGAAGAGGAAACACTGCTAGGCGCGCTCAAAGCCACTTGCTCAAAGACAGTGACGGCACGTTCAGTTATGCCACACCGACCGAACCCCGGGAGGCGCTTGCTAGGTACGCAGTCCGTGGTAATCCGACTGTATGGGAACGCGGTTCAGCACTTTTGTTGTTCGCGACGGTGGCGGCTCGCGGTGCATGGTGGTTCAACGCGCTTAACTTTTCACAGAACGAGATGAAGACATAACAGCACAGAACGCGAAAAGTGACAAGTTAGGCGCATTGAACCAAATGCACCATCTCCTATAGGCACAATTCTCGCCACCAGGGCGGCTCCCGGTTAGGGCCTATAACTACCCTAATTCAGAGAGCCGTCAGGGCCACGGGTCCTCGGCAAACCGGTGCACCCGTGGAAGTGTTTTGCTGTGTTTTTATATATTTTTCTTTCATAGGGAGAGAGTGTGTGCAATACAGTGGAAATGTGGGGCGTGGCACGTAACCCGGGGCCAGACAGTTTGTGTGCCCATTCCCGGAATGTACGATTTCTGAAGTGATGTCCTTTTTTATACTATGTGTATTTGGGAAAAGGTTATGTGCCTTACTGAAATTGGAGGATGGGCCAAACAGTTGAGGACTCAATCGTATTAGGAGTTTAACTTGATTGGATGCTGCCGAATGTGGCTTGGGCACATAGGTATTTAAGAGGGTTCTAGGCCACGGTCAGAGGTTATATACCTTCGGCTATGCCGAGTAGGGGCCTCCCCTAGTGTTAGCCAGTTCCATGCTGTGCTCACTGCTCAACTTGTAAATATGCAAATTTATGTACATAAAGCATCAATTTCTCTCCCCTGCGAGTCCTATATTGTTGCCGGCCATTGTCTGCTAGACCGTCTCTAACAGGGCACCTCTGATGCAATGAAAATCTTCAACCTTCGAGTCAACAAGCCGTCACTGACAGGGCACCCCTGGTGCGAGGATGAAGAAAAAAAACCCTAAACCTTACTATGTATTTCTTCTTTGGCATTTTAACGCCTTTTTTTTACCTATCGTGACCACCGCAGGCTTTGTTAATGATCCTGGCATTTTGTTTCAATTTTTGATATAATAAGTAAAGCTGTCGTCCTTGAAGCGCTTCTTAACGAGAGCAATGTTGCCTTCAGCTGGTGGCCTATCCGCCTTCAGCAGAAGAAAAATGTAGATTAAGAAATTTCTCTACAGACCTAAAAAGCTAAAAGTAACTAAAAATGTTAAAAAATGGCAGCGAGCACTGGCTGCATAAAATAAAGCTGAAACGGCAAAGATTTTGAACGGAAGAACGTGAACGCGTAAATACACGAACACCATGGCTTCCTCGGAAGAAGACATTGCGAAAAACGTTTAAAAAATAAAGAAAATTAGAATATCAAGCTAAGATAACAGGATGTATGTGAGAAAAATAAACTAAAAAGAAAGAAACGAAAGCAATAAAATTCTCGCGAGTCCATCACTTGAACGTTCAGAGAGCGGCCACTAAAGGGACTTTTCAGGCAGAAATAAACCTTCCTGCGGTTTGCAGCAAGGGGAGTTCTTGAGCCTCTTTCCTGAAGCAACTCTGTGATATAGTAGTGCTTCGAAAACCCCAGCGTCCCTCTTCGCCGCACTTCGCAGTCATTTCCTTCAAGGCTCAATATGAGGCCCGTGAACGGTGCTTCGAAATCTTGCCTGTCACCTGGCTGCCTGTGCTGGCTCATCTGTCAGCTTTATCTCGCGCGCCGCGCTTAAAGTGCACCACAGGCCGTTATGCGTGGAACGCTGAGTTTCCTTCCCGTCATCTCGTGCATTTAAGAAAGTGACGCCAAGATAAGCTAGTGGCGTAAGGTTTGACTTATGCGGCGGCTTTATCGCGTCAGGTGCCCTAACTCCTAGCAGCTTGCAGTTTGCATACAAAAAACAACGAAGTTTCGAGGGCCTTACAAAGAACTTAGCTTATGTGGCGAGTATATTCATTCTATAATGAGAAAGCTATAAAACGCATACAGTATTCTAAGAAATAGTAAATGATTTACGGAAATACTAAGTTTAAAATCGTTTTGAAGTTAGTGGTTATGTGGAGATTAACCTATATGTCTACATTAAATTATTGGAAGAAAAATTACAGATGAAGCGCAGGTTTAGTCACCGTGTTTAGTTAAAAGACAGGAGGTGGGGTGTTTAATAAATTAAAGTGTCAGGTTAAAAGCGGTACGTCATCGTGCCAGGTTATACATTTTCACGTTAAAAGAAAAGCATATATTAGGGATCAATTTTCACTGGTGTTCAGAACGCTCTTTAACGTTTTTATTTCTCATTGTAACCACGCGTAAATGCCTCCTAAAACTTCGGCATAACTATTGCTTAGTTAATATAGTTCCCCTGTCCCTGATGACGTCTGAGTTTCTGAGCATAACCTAGTTCCCCAGTAAAGAGAAACAGCCATGGCCATTAGGGTCCTGAAATAAGGACACCAGCAGCAGCAGAAGACCATCTTTATTTTGATTTACGGACTAATGTTTCTACTCTACTCTGACCTTTTGGTTCTGTTAACGAGATTCACTATGAGAGAAATAAATCAGATTTGAGCGCGCACACACACACACACACGCACACACACGCACGCACGCACGCACACACGCGCACACACACGCACATACACACGTACACACACACACACGCACATACACACGTACACACACACACGCACGCACGCACACACACACGCACACACACGCACATACGCGCACACGCACACACACAATAGAGAAATGGAAACAGCATCGTTATATCATGTGATCGTTTTTATCCTTTAGGGACTCAGGTGTGGCTTCAAATACAAAAACGAAATTTGCTCTCAACATTTTCTTTTAGCCAGAAAGAAAAACAATGCGTCTTTCCTAGTGCAAGAAGTCGTCCATTTCCGAATCAGGCGGGCTTTTTTTTGGTGGGGGGGGGGGGGGGTTGTGTCTTCGGGTATTTAGCGCTAAACAACTGTATGTTAAGCAAGTATGTCAGTATGTTTATAACAGTATCCTAAAATATTCCCCTCAGTACGGTGTCCCTTATAGGCTGAGTCGCTTTGGGACGTTAAGACCCCGGAAACCTAAACTTCAAAATATTCCATATTTGCTTCGCAGTTAAGAGGTTGTGACCAAGAAAGCTGGGATTGTACTATTTAGCTTCAGAATGCCACCTTTCAGTCAGCGATTACCAATCCAAATAAGAAAACGTTGTCACATAGTTTCACTGATATTCAAAAACTTCATATGACAACGGCTGCTCTGCGTGGCTAGTGAATTAGCGCACTCTGTCGGCAAAAAACATTGTCGCTTGACGAAGCCTACACGGAAATTCAAATATGAGCCATTGTCAATTATGTAACGTTTCAGCAACTAGCAACCACATCGATTAGGATACGAAAGGTGATGTTAAATTGAGCAAA
Source organism: Amblyomma americanum (assembly GCF_052857255.1). NCBI lineage: Eukaryota > Metazoa > Arthropoda > Arachnida > Ixodida > Ixodidae > Amblyomma > Amblyomma americanum. The sequence goes on from NC_135499.1 coordinate 130,680,283, forward strand.
CTGCCCAGTACGACAAATGTAATGAAGCTTTCAGAATGTTGATACATAGGAATTCCTGCAAGTATACAACATTAGGAAAGCAGATATGTCCCTCGCTATGAAGTCAAGTTCTCCCGGATCAAAAAGTCTGCTAGCGCGAAGTTATTTCGGATAAGCGCCAACGCACCTCACTGCTCATGTCATAGGGCTTTCAAAGAAGTGTAAAGCTAGCACACTCGCTGAAAAAACAATAGTTTCTTAACGGCTCACGAATGTCTGTGGCTTTTATTGCGTCCATGACATACTTGAAAAGGATTGTCGATCTGACCCGGCACTGCCGCCTTCGCAATTGTTAAAGCTCCTTTATCGCAAGAGGAGCTCTGGGCATGGACCGATGCAAAGATTATGAATTAAAAGCCAAAGAGAGGGGAAGAGAGAAACAGGGAGCTCCTTAATTTATAGCTCGCGAATTTATCTGTCATTGTCACAGCACCAGCATGGCACTTGGCACAGGACAGGGGTTTTACGAGAAAAAAGCTGAAAGTGATGGGTGCTGAAAATATCAAGTAAAAATTAAAAAAAAAACAATGCAAATAGGCGGTCATGAAACTGGGATCACTGGACATCAGAAGGGCTGCAGAAAAAGTTTTGAATTAGTGAAGAAGACCAACTTTCTGCATATGGGCGCCTAAAATGTTCAATGCATGAACAACATGTGTGAAGGGTGCTGGCTCGCTCCTCCGTTATCGCACTCAGTCACTCAATATCGATATCAATCTTTTCGCCATCACCTTCTTTTCATTTTTATGACAACCCTCCGCATTACTATCTTATTTATCTCACTTATCTCCCTAACGGCTTTTCAAAGCAATGGGTTATTTTAAGGCTCTCAGACGTCGCTTTGTATCTCTTCTTGCTTTACGAGTACAAAGAACGAATTATAACTAACAACAACCTATTATATCACAAATGACACACTATGAGTACACTACAACTGCTACTACTACTACTACTGCTACTACTACAACTACAACTACTACAACCAGTAGCGAACGCGACTGCTGTCTTTTGCTCGGGGCAGCGTTCCGCAATCGGAGGCAGGCTATTCACTTAGCATCTGAAGAATGTTCCACACTGCACAGGGCGCAAATTTACAGCTCATTTTCTTTATTTTTTGCATACAAGATTAAGACTATCCTCTCGCTGATTTAGTTCGCCGTCTAGAAGGGTACTTGGGTGCCCGCTCTTATTTGCCTACTAGGTCTCGACGACTTTTAAGCATCAAGGGTCTTAAAATTTCGTATTTACAGGCTTAACTTGCTTAAAACCTTGGCATGGCCTCGCATAATGATAAACGACAACGGCGGAAAACCATTTAGGCTCAAAGTTCTCATTTTTTGTGCCACAGCTTTATGAGGCTTACAGTGTGTACTGAACTTAGCTTAACGGGCCGCCGCCGCTACGGGCAAACACCAGCGGTTTGTCAGAATTTTAAAGCGTACATGTAAATGCACTCTACTTTTTTTTGAGAAACGACCTAAAAGGGCCATTTTACCGAGTTAGTCTCAAGACAGATTGTTGTTTTATGTGTGGCCACATTCATTTCAGAACGCAACGTTACTTACGCTGACGGAAATAGCCGTCCAGAGAGTTGAAAAAAATGAGATTTTGTGAGTGATGGCGCAGCCAAGAGGAATACACACGAAGAACTCTCTGCACACAGGCGCCTTTTTTAAAGTTTTAAGAATGATGCTGCATGCCATGGTAGAGTTTTCCATTCCGTCCAGGTTGTCTTCAAACAGCTATGTCCAGCTATTTTCATACAGCTAGGAGTCACAACTAGTTATGTTGGTATGTCTTTGTTTGATGTTACCTTGATCGCTCAGGGCTAAAGACAGGCCCACAGCAATACTTCGCCTGCATAAACACAATCGTCGCTAAGAATTAAAGAGCGAGAGCTGTATATCCTTTGTTTTATGAAGGGTCTGCCGGTACAAAAGCTTCTGTGAAGCCGATCCGTGGAGCACAGATGTGACAAGTCACCATCAACTGATGTGATGTCACCGTCAAGAGGAAGAGGTGCGGACCGCAGACGGAAGCTGGCATGACGTCACAGCGTGGAGAGGCGGAGTTGCTAGAGCAGCAGCTGCCACTGACTTTTGCAAACCTCTGGGCCGCTAATGCGATAGGTTCGCGCTCGAAAGAAAGCGCTACAACGACCACTTCGCAAACGCCAGCGGGAGGATGCAGAAACCGCGCCAGAAGCCACCAATTAGCCAACCGCACGTAATAATCTTGTGCCAGTTGTGACAAAGCGAATAACGAGTTTGAACAGTAGAGACGAGGCAGTCCGTTTGGCTACTATTTCAGTTTTTCATGGTAAAACAGCCGGTGCTGCAATTCATCGATCAACGGAATGCCTGGTGGTGGTAGTGGTTTTTTATTAAAATAATAGTAAAAAGGAAGGAAAAGAATTTTGCTAGCCCCGGCATCTGCCATCGGTACTGAAACGCCTGAGCTGGGGCAGCGGAAATAAAGTATAGCAGGCAGAATGGAGAAATGAAATGAAAGAGGTGAGGGGAAAGGAAGAGAGGATAGAGGGAGAAGTAATATATACAAACTATTTACACAATAAGAAATGTGTCCAGGTTGTGCGCGTGATTAGTTCATTTTAGAGGAATTAAATCACAAACGCGCACACCACTGTGTTGGCTACAACTGGAGTGGGGCGTCCAGTTATTAGTCGTTCAAGGTAGAACTCGCGGAGCGTTCGGTTACTGCGTGTCACTACCTGACGGAGAACAGACGGGAAGTCAAGCCGGTGTGTTCGAGGAATGCACAGAGGCTCACCAAAGTTCGCTCACGAGTGCGCGCACTGCCCTGCGGCCACAAAAGCGTCTTGATGGAGTCTGGCAGTATGCCCTGCGCCCTATAGGCCGCGAGCATATCGCGACGAGCATCGGCGAACGCGCCACAGTGAAGGAGCAGGTGTTTTTAGTGTTTCCACTGCACCGCATCCGCCACACACATCACTCGTCGCGATTCCGTGACGCACTCGTCGTTCCTCGGGCCACACGCAGCCAATGTGCGCGCGGAGGATCATTGCACGTTGTGACCGTGTAAGTGCGCGACAGCCGATGATATTGTCGATGCGCTCACCTCCTGCGATGCGTGGGTCGGGGTGCTGCTTTCGGAGATGGTCGTGGATGGCCGCACGCAAGTCCTCCAGCGCAAGGGGCAGATCGCTGGTGTGCAGCGGTCGCGAAGTCGTCAGCTTCTTCGTTGCCGGTGATGCCGCAGTGACCGGGCACCCACTGTGCACGCACGACACAACCTCTCTGCGCGAGGCGCTCGATGCGCGAGCGAATTTCCCGCACTAACGGGGTACCGCGGCCGTTAGATTGCAGGCGGCTGAGGGCGGCGCGGGAGTCGCACTGCAGAGCACTCCTGGGCGGCCGAGGGCCGAGGGTGAGCAGCAGGTCCAGCCCAAGCCGGATCCCTATCAACTCCACCGTGGTGGAGGAGCCCAGGAAGGTTGCGTGTTGCTGGCTGTGCAGTCGCAGGGCGGGGATGGTAGCCGCTGCAGCAAGGGAGCAGCTGTCGTGGGCCACTGAGCCGTCGGTGTACACGAGGAGATGGTCCTGGAGCTCCTCGTGTGTGACGGCTCTAGCTGCTGCACAGCACAGAGGGGTGTGCTCCGCTTTCCCGCAATGCCGAAGATCTCTCGCTGTACCTCCGAGGCAGCAGACCAGGGCGCGCAGGAGCCGTAGGGGGGTGGGCCTTGTGTGGAAGATTAGGTTTCGCAACTGGCTTGGCTAGTGTTGGGCTGAAAACGTGGTTTCAGTCGTAACTACACAATTTTTCCTGAGGCAAACCTCTAAAGAATGATTTGCTAATTTCATACGAGCCTTTCAATGAAAAGTCACTAACTGTTCACTTGATAACAAAAGAAAAATCGCATTATAAAACAAAATATTCCGCACAGGGTAGAGAGCATCGCGACTGCGTTGACTAGATCTATCCACTCTATCGTGGCGCACCCATGGTACCGCGACAGAATCTCTGTCTTCGGCCCAACAGCAGCCAAGCCAAATACAAAACCTCATCTTCCCGCATGCATTTCGTAGACGAAGCACAAGAAACTCGCATAGACGGTGGCGACATTTTTCTATCAAGGTGTTTTTGAGAAACTCTTCTCTTCTGTATCTAAACCATATGCGCGCTGTTTCAGGAAAGACTGAGTAATTTTCAAAAAGAGCCTTCTTGGGGTAAATAAATAGGGCTCTTGGGGCATAGTATAGTACCAGTGTTGGCTGACACCAGAAAGCCGGTGAGTCTTCGTAAGTACTAAGCTGGTTAACTAATCTTTAATGTTGACAGCTTAACCATTAAACCAAGGCGCCTAGTTGAAAATAGAGATTTGTAGCCGGCCGTTAGTAATGGCTAAATCAGTTTGGCGAAATCAGTGAAATTTCGAAAATGCGATTATCCTTTGCTCTGTGACTCAACCGAGCTAACCAACCGAAGTTGCACTGTCAGGAGGAATACTGATGCAGCCGAGATCCAAATTTAGCTTTCTGCTGGGGACTCAGCACTTAAGCAGGTCAAAGGACCTCACCAACATGAGGCGGGTCCCACGCATGGAGAACGTTGTCAGGTCGTCGCTTGTAACTGTTCAACGAGGCATGATCGGCCAGTTCGTATCCATACATTTCGCATACCACAAAGCACTCACTGTAACTCACCCAGTAATGACAAAGACAGTCATTATACCTTGGTGCCACCATGGCGTTAATTATTTCGCGAGACAGCTAGCGCTGATAACTTGTCGTAGGGTTGCGGTAAGAACCCGTCACTCCTTTTTTTTGTTGTGGGCGCCTGCAAGCCATCAGGCGTTAAGGGACCAGCATGCGAGGATAACTGAGGGAATGCTGCCAGCCTAAGGCACTCCAGGCCGCCACGTGACAACATAAAAGATGCTCAAACCTTAACAGCTGATGCTTATTTCTCAGCCGAATGAGTAGAGAAGGATCCGTGGAGAATCACGCCAACCAATCATTTTTTTTCATCGTTTATGAAGACGATTACAAGAATCCCTTTAGTTCCGGAAATACGATGGAACCTTACTTGGCTGTGAGGATGCGACATGCTGAAGGTAATTAAATTCCCGTTGGCGCTTCATTAACTGTTTGCCTGTCCTTCCAGGGAAGCAACAATTAAAAGGCACAACGAATGTAGGATGTCTAGCTAGAGTCATAAATGCGCTGGACACATAACTCAAACGTCATGAATTTTTGCCTTTTCTCGTTCCGGCTTCCGCTGTTGTTCCAACCAGTCTAATTCCGAAACTCGCACTCTTTTTGAGGCCACCTTAGGCAGACTCGGTTGCATTAGGGGAAGAGAGATAACGCGGGGGCTCATCAAGAAGAAAGAATAAAAAAAAAAGAGAGCGTCTTTTCTCTCTCTAAGCACGTTTTGTGATATCGCGATTAATAAACAAAGCGGTTCAAAACAAGAGAGGAGATGCGCTCCTCTCTCGCCCTTTTTCCCCGCTGCTCCACGCGTTCACGTTGATGGATGAAGTCAGTGAAATGGGCGCCGAGCATTTTTCTCTCGCACTTCTTCTCCTTGGCCCGTTTCCCCGATTTCCCTATCTACTCCTGCTCCTTCTTTCTTCCTCTTTTCTCTTTGGTCCATTCAGCTGGGCGCGACGGAGCGGCGGTGCATTTTGGCGTGTACGCTGAGCCGACGCCTAAGCCCCCCAACACACTCTATAACGCGACCTTCGCAATCCGGCGTGCGTGGAGCCCGTTTATTTGCTTTCTCTGGAACAACGAAGGTGTAGAAACGCCGACACTCTCTAACCCTCTCTCTTCGTCTCCTTCGTCCTTATTCCCCTCGACTAGGCGCGGTAGGGAGGAAGGGAAAAACGAAATGTTAGGCAGTGTGCGTGACAATGGTGACGGATGGATATTGCAGCGCCCGCGCTGATATCCGCGCCTTCTTTTTGCCTCGGCAAATAGGAACAACACGCGAGGCACAGGCGAGCAAAAAAGCGGGAACGCATGGAAGGGGAAGAAAGGGGGAGCAGGAGTGGGAGTGCAGGTTCTCCCGCACAGCGCAGACTCGACGAAACAAATGGCGGGAGCTGTTTCCCCGAGCTGCGTTTTGCCTTGTGAAGTAGCTCGCGCCCGCTTCGCCGTGTGTAAAGCAGCAACGACGGCTGGGCAATATATACGTTTATATAGGCATAGGGATCCACCCGGGCAACAGCCGTTGACCACCCTCCCTCCCGCCTCCCCTCATCCTTCCCCAAACCTCACCCCTTCTACCCTATTCTTTGGCCCATTTGTCACGGCGCCAACCTTGTCCTGACTCTAGTCTGTTGTTCTTTCGTCTAGCTTTTGTTTTTCCACAAGGACGTTTCGTCGCTTTCTCGCCCGACCGTGATGAAAGCATCCCCCCCCCCCCCCCCCCCCCCCCCCCCTCAGACGCCATGGCGTTCCTGGATATGTACAAAGGGTGGTGGCGACGTCTAAACAACTCGTTCTTGCGTCTCTTTATCTCTGTCTCTCGCACGCTTTCTTCTTTCCCCCTCCTTCCCCTCCCCCTCTAAAATCATCGTCTCCTGCTCGTCAGTTATCGTCGCTTTGTTTTTGAACTCACTGGGGCTACCATTCGTTCCGAAAAAGGGAAAGAGGGCAGACACAGCACGTAACTAAGCGGCCGTCCAGTGATGCGAAAGAATCCTGCGCCAAGGGCGGATAAGCCCTGGGATGGTGAGGGGCTTTCCTCGCCTGCTCGGGCGCCTACAATTCACTGACTTCTAACGTGACAGCGTGAAGGGCCCCGTGTCGCAGAGAAACCGACGTCGGTGTCGTTGGCTGTGAGCTAAAAATCCTGATTGGTTGACAGGGTCTTGACGTCACAGCCTCGAGCGGGAATTTCAAGCATCCCACAACGCTCGCGTTAAACATGACGTCAGGCGCGGATGAAAGCGATTATTTTTTAACATGCAATCAAAATCAAATGGTGCCCCGCGTCTCAAATGACAACTTTTGCATTCTAAATAATTTAGCCTAAAGAAAACATTTAAAAATTTTGGGCAGGATTCAAACCCACGACGCTTGGGTTGCGAGCGATACTACCGATTATACGGTACGAATTGCATGCTTGTAGGGCTTTAGAATAAGCGGGGGTTTGTGCGTATGCAATGTGATCTTTCACATTAAGTTGTATCTACCACTGCATACTAATGAGTATGTGTACAATTAGAGACGACCACAGGCCGCATTAGCGTCATACGCTTAAAACGGAGCTTAAATGTACCCGTAATTTTTTCAGCGGGACACAACCCGCTGCTATTATTCGCCCAAAAGCGATCAAAGTGCCCATTCATGAGACACCGGCTTTGAAATTGCGCCGAATTTTTCTCCTTCAGGAGATTAGTTACAAATTTTGGGAAAGGAGAAATGTTAGGAGGGAAGAAAATGTGACCATTCTTGTTAACCTGCTATGAATAGGTTTTTTTTTTCTTAGACCTTCACTTGACCTTTGAGATTTGGAGGATTATGGATTTCAAAAGTGTTAGCTGAAACAAAAGCAGTCATAGTAACGTTACAATTTTGGGCCAACTGGAGTAAGGAAAGGCAAGGGGGTGGATGCAGTGACCGGTATTCGAAAGTGGAATATTCACAAAGCAGATATTACAATGAGAACGTCCGCCTTAGATGTGCTAGGAAAAGGTGACCTAATCTTCGCCGAACACTGTAAAATTAGGGGACTAAATCTTACCTAAACCACCAAGAGGGCCTAAATCGCAAACAGTACGCATTGTGAAGAACAAGTAACTTTAGCAAAATTTATTGGAATAATGAGTTACATAACAATTTTATGCTGGCCGCGTCGTTGGTCCTGGCAGTGGTTGTTGTTCAGCAGCAGTAGCAACATGAAGAAATTTAAGAAAGCAGTATCAAACACTGCCTTTTTCTTCACCGCCGCAGCTGTTCCTGCTGCAGCACCACATCATACTTCGACATGCAGTCAAAGTTTTTATTTTATTTCAGTTCAGTTATATGGCTTGCACCCCGCACATTCGTGTTTCGTTCGTAAACAGTCGCGCTATGAAACGCTTGCCGCATCCATCACGTTATGAACAATCGGCATGTCTCGAAACATGTCCTACGAAAGCTCTCCTCGAGTGTCTTCTAACGCTTCCTACTTTCGACGTAGTCATGGATGTACCACGCCTGAATTCGTGATGCAGTTTATTCGAACGGAATTTTTTTTCCCCGCGAACTAACGCAATAGTATACGATCCACAATCCTTGGGAAGAATGCTGAATAACTATAAAATCATGCGGCACACATTGAAGGAGTAGTAACATTCATGTAGCGCTTTTCATGGTGTCATACAAACAAACAAAATTGTTCATATATACTCGATATTACAGCAATGATGCCGGCAGGGAATGCTTACGCTGCTGCATGACCTCAAGTTTTCTAATAAGGCACGATTTTCGTTTTCTTTTTACTTGAGAGGAACAACTAACTGCAGTGTGGAGTGAGCAGTCGCATTGTTATAAGATCATTAGAGTGTTCGGGACAATATGGATCAGTGAATTAGGTAACTAAGACTAAACGCTTTCGTTAGCAGTAGTACTTTAAGAAAGCGTTGTTACTGATCGAAAAGCTGAACAGGTACAGCGCAAGTGGGTGATATGCAGCACTATGCGGAGAGAAAAATGTAACCGCTTTTGTGTCCTCGCAACTGCACAGTCAGCAGACACCATTGCTCTTTCAAAAAAGCGGATGCGCGGTATCTGCTAATTCTTCTTGGCACACCAAGAATGAGCAGATGATCAAGGAACTGGGTGCCGGTAATGCTTCACCAGTTTATTGTTGGTGAGATGCTGGTACTTCATAAATGGGTCGATGGCGATACAAGCTCCGCGAAGTACATGGGATGATCTGCGCACAAAAACTGAGCAGCAACAGGTACTCTCGGATGACATGAGTGCCTTAACCTCCCTACTCGGTTGCGCTGACTCGTGGATTGTGTTCAGCTCGCTTTGTTTTCATATTGATCCACTTCAGACAGGTTCATTTTGTACCTCTGTATCAGCACTGACAAGGAACTTGAACGGGTCGCGTGCGTGTCTGCGTGCTACAAGACCTAGAAGGGATGCAACGTCTTGCGTGCTTGCTTAGTGAGCTTGCAGCTAAGCGTGGCGGACAAGCGGTTCAGCATCGTCGTTGAATGCTATGATGACATACACGAAACAAAAGTGAGACGCTTGCAAAACAGCCCGCTGGACTATTGAATGTGGACGTGGGCTGGGCAGAATCAGTTCTCGGCCATGACTATTGCGGTAGGAATGGAAGAGCACCTTTTCCTCCATAAGCGTTCGTCTGCCAGGTCCGTACCACCTATTGGTTGAATTAGGAATCATCTATAAGAGAGAGGCATGCCTCTGCAGATTGCCATGTATAGATCGCACTATGATATCATCAGTAAGATCCATGTGATACGCATCTGAGATCACTCTGATTGATGCCCAGGTGTATGACGCAGCACTGCCAGACTAATTTAGCTGAAGGTGTTTTTGTGCGGTGTATTCCTTTCTCCGTTTCTTCCGGCCTTCCTTCCTTTCTTCCTTCCTTCCTTTCTTCCTTTCTTCCTTCTTGGCTTCTTTCCTTCCATTATTTATTTCTTTCTTCCTTTCTTCCTTGCTTTTCGCTTCCTTCCTTCCTTCCTTTCTTCCTTCCTTCTTTCCTTCCTTCCTTTCTTTCCTTCTTTCTTTCCTTTTTCTTTCATTGTTTCTTTCGTTCTCTCTTTCTTTCTATATTTGCAGTCTTTTTATTTCTTTTTTTCCTTTCTTCCTTTTTAAGGTTGCTGAAGATTACAAACATCTTTTCCGAGTTGGCAAACTTGCTTCGTTGTCGTGGCTTAAGGAAACGCACGCACACACAAAAAGCAGCCCGCCGCGTGAGCTCAGCTGTGAACAATTTCAACTGCCTGCCGGATGCAGAGAAAGAACATGAATGAAAAAAAATAGAAAGCGCAGCACGGATAACATGCTCACACTGAAAAATCGGCCGCAACCGCCAACTGAAAACAAATGCTGCGGGAGAGACACGTGTATTCCTGCGGGAAACAGCGGCACGACAAGCAAGTGCTGGACACACATCCCGCGCCCGCTCAAGCGGCCGTGTATTAAAGCGCACCTGAGTTCCCGGTAGCAGCGTCCCTCGGGAGCAGGAGGGCAAAAAAATAATTAATGAACGCGTAATAACAGTTCGCGAAGGGGATTTATTTTCGCCGGCTTTGTCTTTCACTTGTCCTTCCACGTGGTATTAAAAGCTCCCGCACATCGCATACACACCCTGCTCAGGAACAAACGTTATGTGTACACGAGGACGGGGACAAAAGAGCAATAAGCGAAGGGGCGAAGGACGCCGAGAGAAGGAGGGCGGAGAGCAAACATGGGGGAAGGCCCGACCCCAAACATGATGTCCGCTTCGATGGCTCTAACCGTTCGGAGGGCGGCGAAGGTTCACGTTTGAATACTTGCTTGCCGGGCCAAGCAGAAACGACAGGCGAGGTACAGACGGGGCGGCCAGCGCAAGCACAAAGAAAGACGCCACCGCCGCCACCACCGCAGGCTCGTGCCGTCAAAACAGCAACATCGGCGTGCAGTGACCAGGCGAAAGCCCTCCACGAGCCTTCCTAGGAAATTGTTTGCTTGATTAATTTTCATTGCGCTAAACCTTTCCGCCTGCTCCCTCTCCAACAGCTTTCCGCTCTGGTGAACTGCTTCGTAAAATTCTTGTGCCCGTTCAAGTGAAAGCAAACAGGAGCAGCGACAGGGAAAGGCAACACAGAAAGAAAAAACATGAAAAGTTTACGACAAACAAGGCTTAGGGTGGGGACCACACCAGAGAGCACGCTTCCTCTTGTTGCGAATGTAGCCTGAACCAGTAATGTATGGATGTTGCAAAAACAGAACAAGGATCTGTTCAAAAATAGTTAGAGGCGAATAAACAGGGTGGTTATTGAGAGCTATAGCAAACCTTGAGCCAACAAAACCATGGGACGTGGGCGTCAGCGGCAGGCGAAGGAAGTAGAGGACGAGAACTATTTCGGAAAGAGGAGCTGCGCAGGACAACGTGTTGCGATACGAAGCGACTACCTTGTTTGTAACGCCGAAAGAAAGATAAAGATCACGGATAATCAATAAGAAACCCCTGAGAATGAAACGAAAAGAAACAAAAACAAATTTAAGCACCTCAGTAAAAAGGAGATAGAAGAAAGAAGCTAGGCTTAGGTGCATTGTATTTAGCGGATCCCCTCGCAACCTCCAGTTCCATTCCGTGTAAGGAGCACGTATCTAGGATTCGCAGCACAACGGTGTCGTTACAGGCTCTTGAATCTTTGGCGTTTCGTTTTGTGGAACGCAGTAAAAAACCAATTAATGTAGTTTTAAGCTTCACAGATACAACCATTGCTATGGCACAGTCTGCGATAAAAGGCTCGTAGTTCATTTCAAGCAATAAAGGCAGGTTACACAGAGCCCAAACTTTAGTGCAGAGGCTCGTGCTTCGAAAGCCTTTAAACCGTTTGTGTTCCCAGACATGCTGCAGTTATAAATTGGCGCAGGCTACCTGGGTCTATTATTCGCAAATCTAATTCGCTTACTTGTGACGCTAAAAGAAAAGGAATGAAAATACCATGCGGCAGAAAATTAAATTGGCAGTAAGAAGAAAAATCTCGTTCCGGAAACGCTATTCATATCTACCTGAGCGACAAACTCTGTATTGTTTTCGAATATACCAACCTTTGTGCCTGACTTGGGACTCAGCTCCCGTTAGGTATAACCCATTTAATTATTTGTTCGTGTCACAGTAGCTTTTTACTTCACATTTGTTTTTTTTTCTTCATAAATTTCATTTAATTATTGGAGCACTTGATGAAGCTTCCAGCCCAAAGTGGTGTCCCTCCCACCATATATTGAACCGATCAACACCATGATTATCCTAATGACTCGCAATACACACGTGTCATCATGGTCGTCGAAAGGTTGCCGAAAGTTATGCTGTCATTTCGGGCCTCAAACATTGTTCGCGAGCTAAATAGTTATAGCTGTCTTCCAGTGAGGGTGCAGGCATAGTAAAATCGTTAGTTTGCTGAACGAAATAATTTCCCGTGGTCAGGTATACCATGTCAATATAGACGTATTCAATTTAGGTATACTCTATTCATTAAGAGTCTTCGTATGTTCTCCCTGTTTTCTATTTGTATTAAGCGAGATGCTAATAATACGTCTACTGCAACTATAAGAGAGGCCTGGCGCTGCATTAATTAAGGACTAAATTAAGAAACAAGAATTTTTTCTCGTAAATAGAGAAGCTTGAAGAAAATGTAATCTCTCCATGCAAAAGAAATTTATACAGAATTCTAAACACACCACAGGGTGCACTATACGTTACGTAAAGAAACTGGAGTGTTTTGGCCAAGAAAAGCAGCATACCCCCTTCCCGCACCCCCACCCCCCAAAAAAATTAAGCCCACTTTTTATGCCTCCTATTGCACATGCGGCACGTATTTGTCACCTAGGTAAGCATGGCATCCAGCGGAGGCCGAAGTCAGGCAAGGAAATCTAGCTCACAAAACCGCAATTTTGTCTTTAAATTGGAAGAGTTATCCCTCTCTTCGTCAAATGGCAATTTTTAGAGAAAAAAAAACGGTAGTTTGAAAGCTTGCTCTATTCGGTGTCTTCGACAGTATTTTCTTAAAAAGGTGATTGCCAGAAATTCAGCATTAAAAACGCCAGGTGCTGAGTTCTGTGCTCATGCGTTCCTTAGAACAAGTCGGGACACAATATGACGTCAAACAGGAGACCGTGAGCCTTTGATTTGACAAGAACCAGATTAAACACGCCGATTATAGCTCTACTGGGTAATCACTATTGAAAATAAGCGCTACTTAGGAGCTCAGACCGATTGTAATGGAAAGAGAAATATCACTTGCTACGAGCCCGAGGCTCAGGAGAGTTAGCGGTAATTAGGGACGGAAACAGCGCAAGTTGTTTGATTTGGTTTGGTTTGTGGGGCTTAACGACCGAAAGTGGCTCAGGCTATGAGATACGCAAGTAAGTGGTTCTCAAGGCAAAACGACTCACACTTACAGTGTAGTCTGTGTGAGATGTTCCGTGTAGTGTTCCAGTTTTCTTTGTTTTTTGCGTTCTCTGTGATCCAGAACCTCACCCATGTCTTATTCTGATAATTGTCGCCATATGCTTTAGGAATAAGCACAGTTGCTGAAAGCAACATCTGCAGGGGCTCAAATATTGCGCAGCACAGACCTTGGTCATCTTTGGGCGCAGTTTCTCCTCACACGTTTCTAGAAAAGTTTGTACAAAAATACTAATACCTCTACAGCCTTAACACTACTTGTTGCTTATGCACAGAACTAAGTTTTGCAGTTGACTCTCTTTTATTCTTACCTCATCGGCTCTGATGGGTATTGCAGGCAGAGCAAAATGTGGAACATGTATTGTTTCTTGCCGCTTTGACTCAATCAAATCATTGCAACCCAAACCTCATTACGTTAAGCGCACTGTCACTCTATCTAACGTTAGCAAGCACAAATATTTATAGCTTCTTTTTTGTCTTGGGGAGTGGGGGAGGGGTGAAGGCATAAAACAAATTATTACGCTCATTAAGACGACACAGATACAGAATGCGAAGAGCAGTAAGCAAGATTTACATTAAAGAAAGCTGTCAAAGAAGCAAGGCAGGTAGAAATAAGAGCATGTGTACTGGATTGCTTCGGCCTCTTATGCTGCAATGATAGGCTAAGCTAGAACCAGAAGCAAAAATAAGCTCCAGAAGCAAAAAAAGGGGTCCTTTAAATTATGTTACAGTGTCTAAGCAAGAAAGGTAATTCTTAAGAGGTGCTGCAGGTAAGAGGTAACAGAGGTTGAGCAAACACAGGAGGGCACACGTGCGCATCGGCGAGAGACGAAGGGAGCAAAAGTTTGAACCAAAGTTGACAAAGTAATAAGGAAGGGGGGGAGGGGCTATTTCAGAAAGAGGATCTGCGGATGACTGCGTGCTCTTCGACAGGGAGCAGCCGGGCATCTCTAGACAGCTAAGGAAAATGACAGGACAAGGCTGATCACGTAGAGACAGCCAAGTACTCCCCTGCAAGAAGGAACATTTCTAACGTGGCTCGAAAAAAAAAGGAAGAGAAAACGGGTGTCGAAAGAACTTGCGGTGGTTCAGGTTTATTCAATTTTCCGCACTTTTTGCAACAGCTGCGAAGCTCGGTTCTATAAATAACACGTGTTTACACATAACGACCATGCACACTTGTTGCTGGCTCTTGAACCGCGAAGGACCGATACCAGGACCGGCGGGAGAAGGAGCGCCCATTGCTTCAGTGGTTTTGGGCCCGTAAGCAACGACGCACAATAGATCACACATTACGACAGAGTGCCTGAATGCTTATGTTAAAGAAGTATTATTACAAAGCGGTAGAACCTCAGTGCGCAGGGGCCTTTATTCAGTCTGTAAGTGTTCTCCGGATATAAAAAGTTAAGGCTCTTGGTGATAGGTGCGTGGTGTGGGTTTAGCATTGAAATGCCTCATGTGTGGGGTCATTGAAGGCAAGTGTGCCTGGAAAAAAAAAACGTTTGACGCGTCTGGGTCAAAGTGTATAAGCGACTTTATGAAGTACATAGTCTTCCGACGTATTAATCAGATGTTAGCACATCACATTGTTTAGACGATTCATGATCGCGAAGTCGCCTAACCTTCAGGGCACGACAGTGAACAGGAAAGGCGCTTACCAATGCGACGACGGCGCAATTAGTTAGAGAACTTTAACTAATTATTGGAAAGTAGAGTATCACATTAATACGAGTTTCGTGCGAATTTTGCAAACAAAGGGGGGGGGGGAGGTGCTGTGTTTCCGTTTTTGTGGCGTATAATATGGACAGTGGCTCTATAACAGCTCCCCTAATGATGCAGACGGCACTTACTCCGTCGTCACTTCGCTGTTACTCCGGCCTAACTCACTTGTTTTTTTTTCACGTGTTCTTTCGCGGAGGTCTCCTGTTGCACTGGCTATTAATAAAGTCGTCTTATGGAATTCAGTTACTTTTTGCGACTGTATTTTATTGTAATCAGAGTATCTGAACAAGGGCTGCTTATAGTATCTACTACGTTTCGTCGCTTTGCAGAGTAAAATGTGCCCAGCCATTTGCACAGCCACTTCAGTAGACGCATGAAAAGAATCAGCTGCAATGTGTATTCGCTGAACACGAGAAATAACAGATACGAGTATCTGTAGCCGATTTCGTACGTAAGTGGAATGGAGAGCTAGAACAATTGTTACCTCGACCCGGTGTTGTTGAGGGTAGCATTTCTAGCATGCAGGAAGTAGGGGTTGCAAATTCCGAGAGGCTCACCTGGGATCCGGCGTAAGTACCCGATACCGATGGGAAATCTGCACGCCCGCCCTTGGCGATGCACGCTTCCATGAGCCGAGTCTTCAGAGGAGAAGCAAGCCGACAAGAACTTCTTTCTCAAGCTACATGGGCTCATGCTTTTCATTTGCATGCCAAAGGGCATCCGATTGATCAAGCATCATCACAACAATACCAACGAGAAAGAAGCACCGAATCGGCAAACAATACGTTGGATCAAGAATCGCTGCCTTGAAAAACGCTGCTAAGAGCTCATTTTGTCGATGTAGAACGAAAAAAAAGAAACTGAAGATTTAGAAGGAGCTTCACTGAGCGGCTGCTTTCACAACTTGAGAAAGAAGGAGGCATGCTGCGCGGAGTGGAATTCTATTACAACACACCGCTAAGGCGGAAGTGGGACGCAGTACACCGGAAGGACGAGGATTTGTACATCTTTTCGATCTCGAGGTGCGGGCGTACCCCGTCGCCCCAACTTTCAACGTGACTCCTTTTGTCTAACGGCACACAAAAGGGGGCGTTAAAATAGCTCGAAGATGCGGGCTCAGCCGCTATAGATCGAGCCTTATGGCATGTGCACTGGATATTTTTAGAAGTCCTTTTATAACGACCGCTTTGTTCATCAAATGGTTTTGAACAAAGCGTTCCACGAAGATGAGCAAAATTTCAATTTCAAGATCTTGCGTAGGAGGATGAATCTGCGACCTGCTCATGGCTTCGGTGACTTAGTTTCTGGAAGTTATCTTGACGGCGGCTGACGTGAGCAAGAGAAGCGGCTTTCGAAATGTAGTCGTGGCTTACAAAATAAAAAGTGTTCTAGAAAGGAACTTCACTATAAGTTTAGAGGTCCTTGATTTTGACCATTGTTCAACATCGAACAAAGCGCTTACTGAAAGTACCTCATACAATGAGTGGCATAATCTCGTCATAATATTCGTCTCGTAATATTCTTCGCCCTTCTGACTTCCTTTGCTTTAGCTTATATCACTCTGCCTTTCAGTTCACTTCTTTGTTGCCAGAAAATATTCGCGAAGGAAGATTTAACAACTCCATCACTGTCTTTGTGAGCAGCTCATAGAATGCGGCTGTTTTAAAATACAATTTATCCCTTTCCTGTTATTTCTAAGCCCCTCATTAATGGGTATTTAATATCTTCTCTCTATATGCTACGGTAACTGACTTTGACTCGCCTGATGGAGGATGAAATATGAAGAAAATAGTTAGAATGGTGGTAGGAAATTCGGGATAAAAGGAGGCTCTGCAGCAAAAGTAAGGATACAAAATTTGCATCGGCAAAAATCTCTTTCTGTCACCGACTTATAGCTTATCGCTGGGTTGTTTTATAAAAACAAAAAGTTCGGTATTTAATTTTCTTTTTGTTGTTGTTGCTAGGCGCTTGTAGCAGCCACTCTGCAAGGAGTAGCCAGGAAAAGCAAGGACAGTATGAGCAGCACTATCACTGAACCTACTGAAAAGCCCTTCGCGGGGATGCCATATATACACAAAGTATCGCATAATCTTAAGAAGGTAGCCTGGAGGGTTCGAGTAGATCTTGTGCTTTTCGCTCCACATGGACTTTGTAAGCTGTGCTGGCTCGTGGATGAAGGGCGCTCGAAAAAGTCTTCATGTAGGAATAATCACAAGAATAAGTTCTTTTACTGTTCGGCAGGTGTCGCTTGCAGTATTCCCTCAGCTGCGCTCGGGTTTGCGTTGTACAGACGGGGAGGTGCGTAAATGAGAGGCTACGTGAGCATGCTACGTTGCTAGGGCCAGGATTTGGCTCGAACCTATCCCTGCATCGTAAAAAAAAATTCCAAGGATAAGAAGAAAAAGAAAAACAGGGACAGAGAGGACAGGTGTGTGGCTGACTTTGGCGTCACTACAATTATCGGACGCGGTAAGCAGAGAACTGAAGGAGAAAATTTGGAGGTCTCCAAGATTGTTGCTGCAGGTAATAATTTTTGCATTAGTTCGTCGGTTACACCTCTTGACAAGGAGCGCAGGTTATTATATATTATGTAGCCTAATATGCTTCGCATTCTTGAAAATCTTTCACCTATTAGACGTGTTGCGGTTGCGCGTCGGTGGTTTCGCTGCTCTATCTCGATTTTTTTATTTTCTTATTTGTTTCAGCGATACGGGTTTATCCGGTTTTGCTCGTTTTATGTTTACTGCACTGGCATTATGGCATTCTTACCCAGCGATCGGGTGTTTTTTTCATTTACTTCTGTTTCTAGTGCGCTCTTGTCGGTGTCGTTCTCTCTAAGTGTCCTGGTATTTTTTGTGAGCTGCTTGACGATAGAAAAAATCTAGTTTTTCTTCTAAACACATGAACCAAATACAGGCTCTAGAACGACTTGTCTCTTCCGAGGAGATGAGGAGGAATCCATGGACCATATCGTGTTGCGGTGTGCGGGCTTGTCCCACCAATATACAGAGGACGCCGGCCTAGCACAGGCACTGGAATCAGTGACGACGCAAATAGGGTAACAAGTTTCGCTGCCGCCACCCTCCAGAATTTGCCGGTTATTAAAAAAAAATTGTTCAGCGCTTCCTTCAGCCCTCATTAAGCTCCCTTGCCGGTAAGCAAGTAGGTGAAACTATCACCGTTGTATTTTATTTCATTTTATATTTTTCTTATCTTTATGAGCAACAACGCCACAACGGCATCATGTCTCCTCAAAATCTGACTAGCCACCTCGCTATGAACATCTTGGTGCCAACCATGGCAGGGATTTCTTGAACTGAGCCGACAGCCGCACGACCCGACCTCAGTCACGAGCGTCACGGAGGGCCGACATTTGGAATTGTAGAACAGCACAGTTTGGCGCCCCGGGTTCGAACCCGACCGCGGCGGCTGCGTTTTTATGGAGGAAAAACGCTAAGGCGCCCCTGTGCTGTGCGATCTCAGTGCACGTTAAAGATACCCAGGTGGTCCAAATTATTCCGGAGTCCTCCACTACGGTACCCGTTTCTTCCTTTCGTCTTTCACTCCCTCCCTTATCCCTTCCCTTACGGCGCGGTTCAGGTGTCCAACGATATATGAGACAGATACTGCGCCATTTCCTTTCCCCCAAAACCAATTAAAAAAAACAGTTTGGCGCGCATGCAGACAGCCTTCTTCTCTGCTTTCTTTGAAATTTTTGGCTAGGGAGTGAGCTTTTTGTGCACGTCCTTTAAAAGGCAGCAGCCACATATAACCATCAGCAGAACTCATTGTAAAGGATGCGGCTGTCAATAACAGCCTTTTGTAACGCGTCGCGCGCGCTTCTTTTCGATTCCCAGCGGCGGACCGACAGGCAAGGAGCTCTTGTAGAATACAACTCAAAAACGCAGCAAGTGGCAACAATGAGCCAAGGTCTGCGGCGACCTGTATTACTCCGCTGACCACTCGCTACAGTGAACAAAATCAGCTTTTTAATATTTGACAATACCACACAAGCTAGAGGCAATAAATTTTTGAGCTTTCAATTTCGTCTCATGATTAACTTCTTCAATGGGTATCACAAAAAAACTTTAACGACTGTCTTTTTTTTTTTTTGCAGCGGAAGAAGTTTGTTCGGTGGTCCTGAATGTGGGCGGACCTTCACTGCAGAGTTGAGTTGTATGCCAATATAGAAGGGTTCTAATTCAGCGGCCAAGATAAGCCGCTCATTACTTCGGTATGTCCACTCGGGGAGAATTTTTTTTCGGCACGTCCCACGTGGGGCAGACAGCTTCCTAGAAAGCTATGCAGAGACCGACGAGGCTCATCCACGTCATACTAATCTAATTACGAAAGCTAGTGAGGCTCACAAACGAACGGTGGTTTAACAAACGCGATTCATTACCTCTTTTGTGTTACTTCTTTACTGTGTAGTACTGGACCCGTGGTAAGAGAGCTCCCTTGCCGAAGGAATCATAGATGGCAATGGTCATATTCCCTAATGGCGCTAGCCTGTCGGGAAAAGGACTAATCCTTTGGATAACTGCCGTATCGCTTCAACGTGACTGAAGCAGTACTAAAGACCGCAGTAGTAATGACATTCTGGACCATCAATTTGCAAAATGTTCGATTGATGCATTTTCTTCTGCGTTAGCATCGAGAAAAAAACAAACAATATTGAGCATTCATTTGACACAGAGCAAGTATCGCGCATTCAATAGTATTCAACGCACTCGGAGAGGAGTACAGTAGAGACCGTAGAATAGATTTATCACTGCAATCTCGAGCAGCATGAGGTATGTACACAATGCTATGACAACAGTCATGTAAAGTAGAAACCCGGGTCGTTGGCCGCAAGCGCTACAGCTTCAAGAAGGGTGCTTGCGGTCTCATTTCAGACACGGTTGCGTGGCTTCGCTAGACCGATGAAAGTCCTCCGGTAGCGGCCGATGCACGGTCTGTTGACGAGATAAACGCCGCCTCCTAAGCGCCGCTGTCTTCCGTTGTCCAGCAGATTGGTGCCGGGATACCGCTGACGAATCCATGTGACCCGCTTGAATTCACGAAGCCTGTCCATGTAGTGTGCGTGAAGAACCTCCAGCAGCGGTAGTTCGGCCTGTATAAGTCTGTAAAGGTAGAACAAATTAGCTGCGGTTCAACTACTGTCGAATCTAGCGAGAGAGAAATGCGCCGTGTGTCGTCAGTTCTCCTCGCGCATGCACAGCACAGCTCTCCAGGAATCACGCGAAACTGCTCAACCTGCGGCCAGTAAAGCTTACGCTTTAAAATGGAACCGTTGCAATGGCTTGCGCTGCCTCGCTGACCGGCGCAGGACTTGCTGCGAAGCTTCGGCCGGACTCAAGGTAGGTGGGAGAGGAGGGGTGCGAGGTCGAATGTTGCCCGCAGTTTGGGCTGTATCTGAAGAATTATCTGGGGCGGCCGATTCCAAGGGAGTGGTTGCATTGGCGGCCGTGCGGGTACCTGGCGTCTGGTTGAACCCTGGACCACGAGCAGTCGTATCGGTGACCGCAAACCTTGGTGATTAATCCGTGCGGCGGCGCACCTGATTGACGTGCCGCTTGACGATGGCAGTGGGTCTCTTAATGAAGGGCGGCGGTCTCGACGAGAAATTGGTGCGGCTACTGTTGAGTTATAGACGAACACCTGTGAAGACTGAGAAATCTCCTTCAGAGATGCTCCGCGGGTACCAAAAATTTGGAGGATGCTTAAACTTCGTCTTTAAAGAGGAGCGCGACAGCGTGTTGCAGCGCTGCCAAGGAGTCCACGGAACGCCAACGTCCGTTCGGCGCGACGCGTGGCCCGTTGGTCAATTTAAGGAAAGGACGCCTGTCACATATATCGATGTACAACGGAACCGGGCCGTAAGGGAAGGAAATTGAGATGAAAAATTTCGAGGACGCTTAAGCTTCGCCTTTAAGAGCAGGACGCGACAGCGGGCTGCAGCATTGCCAAGGAATCCACCGAACGCCATCGTCCTTCGGTGCGACTTCTCGCCCGGACAATTTAAGGAAAGGAAGCATATCTTAGTGGACACCCGAACAGCACCGTAAGGCAAGGAAAATGAAACAAAAAAAAATTTTAAGGAAAGGATCAGTAGTCGAGCGCCCTAATCACTAAGCCACCGCGGCGGGTTCTTCTAATCTTCAGAATTAAGGTTCCAGACATTTAAATATGTGCCACTCATTGGCTCCACCTACCCTTCCGGTCACCCGCTCCAACACCTGGTACGTCACGTGGAATTGCACTTCCTGCAATTCAAATTCCGCGCATCCCGTATCTGACCATGCCCACTTTCGGTCTCTTTTTTGTCTCGAAATAATGAACTAGTCCTCCGATCGTCACCAAATTGTTTGCACCGCATCGTCACAACATCCTCCTTCGATTATAATCACTTTTTAGATTTTCTCTCTTTCTAGTTCCCCACAATGGCCATCGCCTACTAACATCGCCTTCTAAAGCTTTAACTTAAAAACACCACGTCAGCTTTCTTGTGCGAAACTGGTCCCGACTGTCACTCTGTCGGCACAACTATGCAGCTGCTATATGTCCTCAGGATTGTCTCACCCATTACCTCGTCCAGCAACACCATTCTAGCCTTCCTTTTGGAAGGAAATGGAGGGAGACACGCCATAATCTGCATGAGGGGGCTGTTGTCGAAAGTACACAATAGAGTCAACAAGGGTAGAACTGCGGCCCAGGTCGTTCGTGATAAAGGTGGTGCCAGGGCAAAAAATAAATAAATAAAATAAGACACCACAAATCAGCGCTGTGTGTGTCCTATTACCCAACAAAGTTTCCAATGAATCCAAAATTTTCACTGCCTCTTTGGCACAAAGATGCCAATCCCTCAACCCTCAATCCCTCAATCGAAACGCAGCCGCGGCGGCTGCGTTTCGATTGAGGCGAAACGCTAAGGCGGCCGTGTGCGTTGCGATGTCAGTTCACATTAATCCCCAGGTGGTCGAAATTATTCCGGACCCTCCACTACGGCACCTCTTTCGTCCTTTCTTCTCTCAGTCCCTCCTCTATCTCTTCCATTATGGCGCGGTCCAGGTGTCCGCCGATAAGTGAGACAGATACTGTGTTATTTCCTTTCCCAAAAAACCAATTTTTACACGGGCGCCTTTGCGTTTCGCCTACATCAAAACAGCGCTCTCGATTGGCCCGCGTTGTAGCGCTCAGTGGACGTAACGGTATGGAAGAACGTTCGGAAAGCGTCCGTCTTTCAGAAGTAGTGAGCGGTCGTGGCGACCTTCGGATCTTGCGAACTAATTATCCTAGATGCTAGCTGCCGTTTTTATGCCGACGTTCGGCACAAGGTTCGCGCACGGGGGGGAAGATGGCACCGGAGGCCACTGGGGTCAATTAACAGTGCGAAAGTTGTGTTTGTGAAGAGCCAATGCTTGGGATGATATTTTCAAAAAAATTTGCTGATGGCCTAGCTCGGTTAGGGTAGGATATACATAGCGAAAGCGCGGAGACTTCTGCATCGGAAGAGTGCATTCACTAGATGCGCCTTTATTCATGGTTAGAGGTTAAGCCGCTACCACTGTTTAGGTGCGTTTATGCTCCGACATAACGCACGCGCGCGCGCTGCACGGCGACGTCATGTTGGCCAAAACGAAACCCTCTATACGCCAAATGCGCTTGACTGCCAACGCGTTCGGAGGCTTCGGTGCACTCTGACCGCACTGTCGGAGGCTTGGAGCACATCACTATTTCGCACCGAGTGCGCCAGCAGCCGCCAGCCCGGCGAGACCGGTTCGGCTCCTCGGCGAGGCGCGCATTGTGACGTCATGTGCCTCCTCGGAGCACCGCCACGGCGAAATGAAAGTTCGCGGCCAGTAAATATTTTGCTTTAAAAGCCACTGAGAAATCCCTGAAGGAAGCGAATGCTTCAATATGGTAAAATTGCTCTTCAAATCGGCGAGTACAGCCCCTCAAAACATTTGATACTTCAGCGAACTGTTTGATGCATCATTTTCACGCATCATTTTAGTTCTTTTCTGAACAGCATTCTCTCACTCTCCGAGAGAACAGTCAGTGCAAGAAAGCATCAGTACGCAAGAATAATAGTAATAATAATTGTTTTTTTTTTGTAGAAAGGAAATGCCGCAGTATCTTTCTCATATATCGTTGGACACCTGAACCACGCCGTAATGGAAGGGATAAAGGAAGAAAGGGGAGCCGTAGTGTAGGGCTCCGGAATAATTTCGACCACCTGGGGATCTTTAACATGCACTGACATCGCACAGCACACGGGCGCCTTAGCGTTTTTCCTCCATAAAAACGCAGCCGCCGCGGTAGGGTTCTAATCCTGGAACTCCGGATCAGTAGTCGAGCGCCCTAACCACTGAGCCACCGAGCGGGTAAGCGCAACAACAAATCAGGTTTCGCGACATCTGGGCGTGCATCGTAAGAAACATAAATGAGCACCAGAACTAGAAGAGATCCGCGTTCCAAAACCCGCCACGGTGGCTCATTGGTTAGAGCGTTCGGGTACTGATCCGGAGTTCCAGGGTTCGAACCCGACCGCGGCGGCAGCGTTTTTATGCAGGCAAAACGCTAAGGAGCCCGTGTGATGTGCGATGTCAATGCACGTTAAATATCCCCAGATGGTGGAAATTATTCCGAAGTCCTCCACTACGGCATCTCTTTCTTCCTTTCTTCTTTCACTCCCTCCTTTATCCCCTTACGGCATGGTTCAGGTGTCCGCCGGTATGTGATACAGATACTGCGCCATTTTCTTTCCCCCAAAGCCAATTTTCATCCGCGTTCCAAGCACGCCTGAAGATGAAATAAGGAGCGAGATACTAGAGACCTTGGAGATAACAAAATGCAGCGATAAGATTTGTTAGTCGGCAATGTCTCTGCAAAATAAGACACGGAAAGTGCGTGCGTGCGTGCGTGCGTGCGTGCGTGCGTGCGTGCGTGCGTGCGTGCGTGCGCGCGTGTGTGTGTGTGTGTGTGTGTGTGTGTGTGTGTGTGTGTGTGTGTGTGTGTGTGTGTGTGTGTGTGTGTGTGTGTGTGTGTGTGTGTGTGTGTGTGTGTGTGTGCGTGCGTGCGTGCGTGCGTGCGTGTGCGTGTGCGTGTGTGTGTGTGTGGGGGGGGGGGAAGGGGGGGGCGATTCCGCCATAGTACTGTTTGTTTACGCTCATAACAAGCCCTGGGATAGATGAATGACCAAAAAGGTACCATTTATGAGGATCGTGTTGGCATATGCCAAGGTGCTGGTCGAAGTGAAACTTCGATAACAGCAAATTTCATCCTATAGCCGCTTGCTGCTGCTGCCAAATGCAGCTCACCTGCGTCTGCTAGATCCGCTGCTGAAGGCTTCGCGGAAATCGAGCATAACTTTATTTTATTATGAGACGGGCTGGCAGTAAAGAGGTGACTAGAAATCTAGGTTCCTTTATTATGGCGCTGGCTAGTTGCGAAGCGCCCTGAGCTGCGACATCGATGCGAAACCAGCTATACGCTTAGCAACGACCACGGAAGCAGCGCATTTCGTCGCCCTGGCGCTCCCGCGGGCGGCGTCGTTGCCGAAAGCGCGGCTTTTGCGCAGGCATGCGGTCGTTGCTCGAATATAGCAGGCAGCCTTTCTGATAACATGGCTATTTTTTTGTTGTTTTTGGTGCGAACGTGAAGTAAACCGAGCCTGCTCGCCGGCAGGCCTGCCTGGATCCCGTCCGCCGGCGTAATAAAAATCAATTTAAGATTGTTTTTGACGTAAATATTAAATGGTGACACAGAGAAATGTGACAAATGTATCATTCCTGAGGATCGTTGATCAACACCGAGTTGTTGGCAAAAGTAACAACTTTGATACGAACAAAATTTCTCACCAGAATCGCCTCGCAAGCTGCCGCTGGCCCGCCGGTGCAGTCCGGCTCGCTTGGCGCCCACAGCGGTCCGGTAGCTCCGCAACTGATGGCGTCGCGGAAATTGACCATAATTTTAGTTTATGGTGAGGTTTTGCTGTTAACAGCAAAGCGATATTAAGAGTGGACCTTTTATTATAGCGCAGGCTACTTGGGAAGCGGCGTCCACTGCGTCTTCGATGCGGCGACCAGGGCAGCCAGGCACAGCCCAGTTCGTCGCCTGGCGAGACCGCAGGTGGCGCCGTTGCCGAAAGCTCGCTACTAGCGCAAACATGCTTTGTCGCTGCTCGAGTATAGGAGACGTTCTTTCTGATAATATGGCTATTTTTTCTTTTCTGGTGCGAACTTCAACACCGAGCCAAGAAGCAATCAGACCGGTGCAGGTGGCAAAGCTTACGCTTTGAGCTCGAGTGCATGAGTCGAGCGGCGCAGCGATGCTTGCCGCTCATTGTGTCCCTGCTTGCAGTGGGGCTGCAATTCGCAAGCAGCGACCGGTGCAGCGCATCGGCCGAGTTTTCGCACATGGGTCTCCTGCTTTACTTTGGTGGCGAGTGTCACACTGCGGACTGCCTCTTATCAGCACTTCTGGAGTAGACGAACCGCTCTGTTCTCCATGGCGTCATGCATGGTTATAGTAGTAGCTTCTCATTCTGGAGGTTCCTAGTTAGAATCGGCTTTTTGAAGAATTTTTTCTTTTTATTATTTTAGCCTTAAATAATGTCTCCCGTCTTGTTTACCCGCGAGCGACTGGATTTATTTTTCGAGCCATGTCTTTCTATCCCAGCAATAAGTGCCGCTCAGTACTGGGCTGCACTCAATCTAGGTTCATAATAACGGTTGTTAAGGGGTTTGTTTTACTATGGTGAGATTGATTTAAAAGAGCTAGAAATGAAGCGTCTCGGCCCATGAATTTCGCATAGCAGGAAATGACAAAAGAGTGAGAACGAGAACGGGCCAAGTCGGCGGGAGGTCTCGCACATTGTCTCGCTAGTGTGACATGGGACTTGGCGGACCATCGGCCAACTGCCCTCTTGTGGGAGACCTGGCGCCGACGCCGACAGTCGGCCGACTGCTGGCCTAGTGTGACAGGCCCATTAGTATGTGCGCGTATGTCTTTGAATGTGACTCAGCAGGCGAGCGTAAGCGCTTTTCTGTTTCCAGTACTTTAATGTTTGCCTTTTTAATTTTGCGTTTGAACTTCCGTATATGCCTGCGTAATGAATGCACTCTTTATGACCAGAAATCTGAAAATTGGGGGGGGGGGGGGGTCCTTACGAGCAGTAAGATATTCAGAAAAAAATATAAAGTGGTTAAATTGACACAGAAACTAGTCTGGCGGAATAAATACTCCATCTGTTAGGGCTAACACTTTAAGAAACAAAACGCACTCTTCAGCATGACTTCCGTGCTGTAGAGAACAATCGACAACTCTATCTTGAACTTGCACGTACAACTCGCGTAGTTGCCCGTAATTCTATCGAAATAGAGCACAACTAGTGTTCACTGCAGCCAAGTAAATGCCATCAGCGGGAAGTCCAGCCTTAGAAAGTTGTTGCCATACTGAATATGGCATATCAAACAGAGAAGCCGTTTGTAACCAGGCATGATTTCTATTGCTCCTCGCATTCCTCGCAGGGCAATCTAAATAGCTCCTACTCTCATGTGCTGAGGTATAGGAACATTGACAATTTACACATTCCTCGCAGGGCAATCTAAATAGCTCCTACTCCCATGTGCTGAGGTATAGGAACATTGACAATATACACATGGGGCTTTATAACACTGCGTAGTTCTTTTGGCGTTAAAGAAAGGGCGCCTGATAGTAGTCACTATTGTCATGAGCAGATTGCACGCCAAATGAAATGGGTGCGTCTATTACGCAAGGGTTTTTTCTCTTGCGTAATAGACGCACCCATTTCATTTGGCAGCAATCCAGGAACATGTCCCATCAATGCGTTATTCTGAAATAATCGCTCATTATGTGGTCACGTTTACATCCACGCGTCAATAACGTTTCATACTCACACAACTGACCTCTTCAACCTCATGCCTTCTTCCACATTGCACAGATGTAGCATAAGCTCTCTTGGCTAGGATACTGTCCACGGTTGGCTGAAACGGCTATCACTTGAGTAATGCGCACAGCTGTGCGCACTAGGCGGACGCCAACATACTATAATATCGTCCCGGCCACGCACATGCAATAGAAGACGGAACAAGCAGGATGTAGCAGAGCTCATAGCGGGCGTTACACACTTTTCGTGATACTCTTACCGCTGTCTTGTCGTCTAAACCATTGCCTTTTAAGGTATGGTGTGTTATGTGCGGTTAAACGAACTGAAGCGACACAAGCTATTAGGGACGCCACAATACTACGCATATTTAAAGTGCACTGACATTGCGAAGCACACGGGCGCATTTTGCGGTTCGGCCCCATTGAAACGCGACCACAGTGGTTGGGATTGAATCTGGGTCATCGGGGTGAGTACCTCGTATTTTATGAACCTTAACCTTTCAACCTAATATTCGCTTTTCAATTTTCCCGCTCGCTTCAAGCATCGTTCTTCCCAACTTTCCGTCTTTCTAGGTTGTATGAAGGTTCCTTCCGCCAGGTGGTTGTAAGGGATATTTTCTTTCTCGCGACATATACCTACATAAGTAGTGTATGGGGATATTTCCATAACCTCGCGGAGTGCTTTGTGTTTGCAAAGTACTCCTACAAAATCAGCATCATCTGCATCAGTTGATCACTCGATCTTCCCCAACCGGGAGTTCGGCGCAAAACATCATAACTGTATCTATTCCACAAGGTACTGTACAATTTCTCCCATGTGCGCCCGTCACTTCTTCTTCGACTAGCACATATTTCTCTTCGTTTATTCAATACCAAAGTAAAAAGCGGTTTCAAGAACAAAGTTAAGATTTCAACAAGTTATTTCTCCTGACCGCAATTTTCTATTCCAACGTGATCTCAGCTGCAACGGCTTCAGGAAAGGCTTAATAAGCGGCTCTATTAATCCAGTTATGCATTTAATAAATTATTTTTTTCTACTGCAATTCCCTACTCCAACGGGATCCTTCAAAATTTAAACAGCTGCTACTGTTCAACATTAGATTATACTTAAGTTTGCCTTCGCATTTCAAATGCCGAAGCACTTGCTGAAGCAGTTGTACTATTATTGTACCGCCTGTTAGCAATTTTTGAAGCTTCTTTATTCTGTATAATGCGTTGTCAATACTTTTTTGACCACGTGTTGTGCCTATATTTTTTATACCTCCCCCTCCTCTCCCACTCCAACCGCTTATGCAATACGCTATAAAAGGTCCTTAAGCCAGCAGACAATGATGTTAATTATGATGATGATGCCGATGTTTATGACCTTGTGCAAACTCTGTTGAAGGCCGATATCTTCAAGGTCACATTGAGCAGTATAGGGTGGTACAGCTGATCTGCACGACAGGTCTGCTTACAAACGACTCGCATCATAACCACCAACCTCCCGTTAAGCTTGGTGCCTATTGTGATTTGTTAAGTGAGTTGAGCATCGTGCTTCACAAGAAGCATTTTTGCCCTACTGGTTTTTTTTATTTTATTTTCCGAAACAGGTCATAAATATCCACAGAACAAATATTTATACAAAAACACTCAAATCTCAGCAAGTATAAAGCCGATAACCTTCCTAATACCCAAGAAAGCTGTCGAAACTACTGTTAGTGGCCGTAACCTGAAAAAAACATCGTCATGTTGGTTTGGTTTGGTTTCATCGGGTTTAATGTCCCAAACCAACTCCGGCTATGAGGGACACCGTAGTGAAGGGCCACCGATAATTTTGACCACCTTTTGTGCCTTTTTTGCACTGGCATCGCACAGCACACGGACACATTGCGTTTCGCCTCCATCCAAACGCTGCCGGGATCAAACCCACGTCCGGTGATCGAACCCGCGTCTTTCGGGTCAGCAGCAGAGCGCCATAACCGCTGAGCCACAGCGGTGGCTTCAAGGCCAAGTGAATAAGGTTCTATCCTACAGCGTTTTCTTCGTGCGGTTCACAAAATGAAATGAAATATCATCACGACTGCGCGGAGAGAAAAATCTGAACAGCACTAGGCTCGAACCGGAGGAGAATAAGAGGAAGAAAACCATTTCCGGCAGAAGGCGAAAACAGCCGACAAGCAGAAGTTTTCAATACGCACCTCAGAGGAAGAATTTCATAACCCGTAGCAAACATTGCAGGGAGGCCGGGGGTGGAGGGCAAATCTCGACAAACAGAGTGAAATCGAACGAACGGTAGTGCACCGGCAAGGTGTGCGCCTGTACACAAGCACGCGCTGCAGAGCATATGCCGCTCCGTGGGTTAGAAGCAAAGAAGGAGAAGCAGTGCGCGAATGCGCCGAAGCTGTGGGGAAACGGAAAGGCGAAGAAAAGAAAACAACAAACCAGCACTAGAGTGTCACTCACAAGTGAAACTCAATTTGGTAGCCCGATTCAGTTTTCCAGAAAGCGGCTGAAGAGACCACAAGTGGCTGCCGCTCTTAGCGCTCCAGGGACGTGACGCAGTTCCACCTGCAAACACACAGTGCGCCAGATTCTTTCCTTTTTCCTTTTTTTTTTCTTCCTCTTTTTTGTGTCTTTTAACATTCTTTTAGGTCTGCGCTTTTCTTCATTATTTTGGTCTTTTCTTATCGATTAGGCTACCTTTCCCCATTGCTGCTGACTTTAGGCCGCTCGTCGAAAAAGCAGGTTGCTCACGTGCATAGTTAGGCGCTGTCGCTATCCCTAACATAAGCGGTCACGAGAAAATAGAGTAGACCCAAGCTCACGCGAAGGGCATCAGTGACGTATTAGCTAAACTGGACTACTGATCTCGAATACAACTGCAGGACGCGGGAAAAAAATTAAAAAATAAGCCTACAGCATGAACCCAGGACTCACACGGTTTGGAAATAGAGGTTAAAAAAAAAATCGCACAGAGTATAACACACGCAAAATATTTTTATTTTTATTTTTTACAGCCATTGCTATAGTAAAAGGAATATGCTTGCTATGGCCAGGAAAGAGTTTGAGCGGTGGGCTCTTGTTATTTTTTGAAGAACGCGCTCGTAGCTGACAGGGTAAGTTTCTGCTTTGGTAGCTGCGCAAAATTCCGGTAAGTTTGAAAAGGAGGTCACGACTGAGCGTACGTGCGCCGCGTTACGTTACACGCACACTCACACGCACACGAAGGACATGAAGCAGGAAATTTCACTTTTGTTTCATAAGAGCTTGAAGGCCAAGCTTTCGCGAAAGGAGTTGAGACTACTCAACAGTACAAGGATGGCCTCGTCATTCTCTGTAGCAACAATTCCTTCCTAACTTTCTCTCTCAGTTTCTCGTCACCATCCAATTCCTTTAAGCACATCTTATATGGTGTCCTTGGGCTGTCTGTCTAACGCACTTGATAGTTTATGGTTTATGGGTGTTTAACGTCTCAAAGCGACTCAGGCGTACTTGAGTGAGGACGTTATAATAAACCTCATGTTTTCGCTCAAGTTTGCCTACAAATGTTAGCACACCTCCACTAGTGCAGAGCTCGCGGCTCTTACTTGCTTTAGAGCCCCCCCCCCCCCCCCCCCTCTTTTCTCCCCCACCCAAGAAAATGCAAGCCATGTGTGTCCCACGAGAGATGCGGAAATTCTTTTCTGGAGGTATTCTCGTGGCTTCAAAATGCGGGGAAGATAAAAAAAAAGAATGCAAGGGAAAGATTATGCGTCAAATGTTTCCCTCAAATCAAATAAGCAAAAGAAACCTCCCCGCTTGCTGTATGCTTCCTACTCGTACTCAATGAGTCTTGGAAAGTTTGCTCTCCCGATTAGTTTTCTCAGCGACTTGTGGTACTCTCCAACACAGTACACCTTCCCTCGACGGCTATTCTTCAATAATGCGTAAAGCCAAATAACCACCCTATTTTGCCTCGTGGATATAGACGATGCCAAATGAAGACGGATGGCAAGGAGTACAGCATATTTGCTCAGCTTCTTCTTGGCCTAATCCCAGCTTGGTAAGTCAATCGGATGCATTATTCCCTCCTCGCGAATGGCAATAAAAGAGCCAAGCAGTGTTGAGAGGTCTTTTTGAGATGATATTCGAAAAAGAGAAAGAAATAGAATGCAGTCTGCTAATAAAAACCCCGGCCTGTTCTTTAGAAAAAATTTTTAAATGTTAAGCTAATATATTATCCATCATCCGTATCATCCTCCTTAATTTTTTGGTTTTGTTTCTGCCATCATCTATTCTTAAGCAGAAACAGTGCCCCTAAAGCTCTGCCTTCGAACGTTATATCCCGTGAAATCAAAAGTGTCTTCAAGTTATGCCTTTAGGTTAGTCTTAGCTTCAAGCCTCAAGTTATATTTGCACTTCTTTTTCCATTTTTTTGGAAGGTGGCAGTACCGGGAAAAGCGTCTGAAAACTTTCTACAACCGTTGAATAAGCGCACTTCCACGCTATCGCTAGTTTCTCTTTAATCAAGCACGTTTGATTTGGTCTTCGAGAACATCAAGCTTCAAAAAAAAAACTGAACAACCCTGGAGTTTTCAGCCCTCATTCCAACTTCGTTGGCTTCCGGAAGAGGGAGGTGAGAACGCTTAGAACACGCCTCACAGTCGACGAGGAATGTTCTGAGAGGCGGCCACCAACTCTTCTCGACTCCTACTAAAGATCGATAGGATCCAGAAAACATGCCAGGATGAAAGAGACAGGTGCGAGAAGGGACCAAATAAAAGGGAGCTTTGGAAGCATTCAACCGTCATAATAGAGCATAGGGATTGCAGTTGGCTCACGACGGTAGATGAAGAGGCAGTTATGGAGAGCTCGCAGTGTTGCTTATCTGCATTATAATGGGGAGGCCGCCAGCTTTCTCCAGCCAATGACCGAGCATAGGTTCGTCAAACGTTAGCGTTTTAGTCTTTTGTGTTTCAATAACTTTGATCAAAGGGCTTCTAACTTAGCGAAGTCGTTATTAAATACACTCAGAAACTCTTTCAGTATTACATACATACATACATACAAGTTTTATTCTCCACAAAGAAGTGGAAGGAGGCGGAGGGAAAAGCCGTACATTTGTGGCTTGAAAAATCCTCTGCCCCCTTACAGTGCATACAGCAGCAGAGCGGGACAATAGACAGTCACATTTTTTTTTTGTTGCAAAGAGGAAAAAAAAATAAACAGCACTATATCGCATTACAAAATAAAATAAGCCTAAATAAGAGTTTCAATAGAACACTGGGTTTGGAATCTTGGAAAAACATTTTTTTTTTTGAAAAGTAAACAATGCAATGTAATTGAACATAAAGATAGACCTGTGCGTTCATTCACGAAAAAGAGTATGAGTAGCAAAATATTTGTACATATTTGGAAGAGACATATTGGATACATCAGCGCCTTCTTTTTCTGCAGCAATCAATAACCGCGGAAGGTTATACCGGAGTGTTTGTTGTCCATAGGCAGTACGACATTTTGGAACTTTCCATCGTTCTGGAGTTCTGGTGCTGTAGATGGGATAATTGGGTTTTAGTTCTGCCATTTCAGTAAAAATTGTACTCTCTCGTTGGACACTTAAACGGTACTGCCTGCATAATTTGTATTCGTAAATATTTCTTACTTTCAATAAATTAAGCGAAGCAAAGATATCTGAAGAAGGCGCTGTGTATTCAACGTTTTCAATTATTCGTACTATTTTTTTCTGTAGCCTTTCAAGCTTCAACAGATTAGTTTTTGTTGATGTTCCCCAGACTAAATGAGAGTAGTTTAGGTGGGAAACAAAGAGAGCGTTATAGGCCATTAGTTTAACTTTTTCTGGAAGAGTATAGCGGTTGCGATTTAAAATTCCAGTTATGCAGCTCAGTTTGCTGATTAGACTGTTTACATGATCATTCCATTGTAAAGTTGAAGTAAAATATACCCCTAACACCTTGACAGTATCTACCACATCAATGGCTGCGGATCTAAACATTACGGTTCCTTGTAACAAAATTTGTTTACTTTTTGGTCGAAAAATTACCACCTTTGTTTTGTTTGCGTTAAGTTTTAATTGATTACTGGAAATCCACGAGTCCAATTTGCGCAGAAAAATATTTGCTTTAGTAATTCCTTCAGCTTCAGAACGTGATGGCACCAAAGCACTCGTGTCGTCGGCATATATAACGAACTTGGTATCTGAGCAGATGTGTACAATATCGTTAATGTACAAATTAAATAGGACAGGGCCTAAAATGCTGCCCTGTGGGACTCCTGAAATTATTTTTTTTCTGTGAGAAATGAAACCATTTATGTCGACATATTGAAATCTATTTGATAGATAACTTTGGAGCAGGGCCAAAACATGTCCCCGGATACCATAATGATGCAGTTTTTCAAAAAGGATAGTATGACTAATATAATCGAAAGCTTGGCTAAAATCAACAAAAATACCGATAACAATACATTTCTCTTCAAAATGTTTTAGAATATATTCCTTATGGTCCAACAGCGCCAGCTCTGTAGACCTGTCCCTCCTAAAGCCATATTGCGAAGTAGTTATTATATTATGCTTGTTGCAGAAGCGCGATATTCGATCTAGGATGATTTTCTCGAGACCTTTCGAAAAGGCAGGAAGGATTGACACCGGTCTGTAGTTAGACCCATCATTTTTATCACCTTTCTTATATAAGGCTATCACACGGGCGACTTGCATTTTTGTTGGAAAAACAGCTGTAGAAATGCAGAGATTAAAAATATGCGCTAGAATGGGGCTGATTATACGTATCACAAACTTGACAGGTCTTATTTGTATACCATCTGCATCAACACTATGAGAATTATTTAAACTCAAAAAAAGAGAACACACTTCATTTGCATCTGTTGGTTCAAAAAGTATTGTGCTAGAGTTTTTCTGCCCTAAAGTTTTGTATGATGTCTGGTTTTTAGTAAAATCTCTGTTAACAAAGTAGTTATTAAAAATATTTACCATTTCTTCTCCTTTTAATAATTGTCCTTCGTGAAAAACTTCTTCAACTATCTGTTTTTTCTCGCTCCGACCCATCAGTGCATTTAAGTTATTGCACATTAAGTCAGTGCGCTTTACGTTGGAACCGAACATATTCTGATAGTAGAGTTCTCTTGCTTTTCTTAGCTGCTTAGTCAAGTCATTACGAAATTTTTTGAACGTAGCGAGATCAGATGCTGTACGAGTTCGCATAAATGTTTTAAACAGACGTTCTTTCTTTTCAATCTTCTTCAATAGGTACTTTGTCACCCAAGGTTTTCGACATCTCTTATTACCCGTGTGGCGTTGGAATACGAAGTGACGTTGGTATACCGAAAGAAACAAACTCAAAAAGGCATCATAAGCTACGTTCGCATTTGTTGCCTGAAGGACGTTGTCCCAACAAACTGTTTCCAACTCATGATAAAAAGCTTCTAAGAGGGTAGGTGTAACAGGCTGAAAAAGATTAAACACTTTATGGTGGAAGTTTCCCCGAGTACTAAATTTTATGCTACAAAACACAGGCAAGTGATCACTAATAGGGTAAGTAAGAACACCGGAACTGACAAGGTTAGCATCATAATTTGTTATTACTAAATCTAGAATTGTTTGCGTGGACGACGTTAGTCGTGTGGGAGAAACAATATGGTTTATACAGCCATTAGATAGCAATACATTTTCAAAACCTGTTTTCTTCATACTATTGCTACTCATATCAACATTAAAATCACCGGCAAGTATCACATTGTATCTGTTTTGGTTAACAAATGACAATAAATTATCTAAAAACAGAAAAAATTCAAGAAGAGAACCATCCGGAGGGCGATAACAAGTTGCAATTACAGCGTCTTTGATTTGCAGACAAATAATCTCAAAATTATCTGTGACACAAGAGAATTCTGAAAGCAAGGCAGGCTGTAACAGAGAGCTTACTAGCACAGACACACCACCACCGCGACGAGTAGTTCTACTAACAGAAAAAGTTGTCATATTAGGAAGGTCAAAAGTGTCACAACTGCTTGTTTGCCATGTCTCTGTTATCATCAGAACATCAAAACAATTATCAATCTTTTTTAACAAGGATTCTAGTTCAGCAACCTTGTTGAATACAGACTGTGCATTTAAGTGAAAACAACGAAGATAACCTTGTGTCTGACCACCAAGCTCTCTTAAGAGTTCTTCTAAGGTAACGTGCCCTAGGTGCGCCATTTCAAGATAAGGGTCACGGGTTTCCGACTACACGAAAAGGCATTTAGCTAACAAGTGTGGAGAGGTCACTTACGCTCTTGATAACCTTAGCGCCATCGCCACTCCTTCTACGCACCAAAATTTTCCCGTTGACGTGCCACACATATGCAAAGCCAGCCTGTTTAGCCCACTCTTTTGTGGCTTGCAACAACACTCTCGAATAGTTGGTCATGTTTTCTGTGATGTACACTGAGTCGCCTTTTTCCTTAAGAACCATCCTTTTTTGCAGCCAAGCGTCTCGAAGATTCTGCCTTACAAAACCGGCAATCACACCTTTGATCTTTCCTGGTTTCGCACGACATCCTATGAAGTGCGAGGGTGTCCGCCTCAGTGAGATGGTTCATGCCAATTTTGTCTGCCACTTCGTTGACTTTTGACAAGAGGTCCTCTCCTGCCGCCTCAGGAATGCCATGAATCTCAATGTTCAAGCGCCTGCTGCGCCATTCTAAGTCATGGACACTGAGTTGTAACTGAGTTATATCTTTTGAGCCAGAATCTCTCTCCAGCTTGCCAATTCTGCCTTTAATTCCTTTGATTTCCTTATCCTGCGTATCAAGACGCTCTTTTATAGTGGCAAACTCTTCATGCAGCATCTGGATTGAGCTCTCCACTGCATCTAGCTTTTCGGTAAGAGGGAGAAGGGAAGTCAATTTCCTGTTCATTTCCACAATAAGAACTTTCAGGTCGGGATCCGTATTAGAGTCACCGTTCGAGGCATCACCCTTTCCTCGTTTACACGCTTCACACTTCCAAGCCTTCTTAGTCGACCCTCGTTTTGAAGCAAATGTCGTTTCACTCATGCCTGAGCATATCGCGCCATGAAAACGAAATTCACACTCACTGCATGTGATAGCGTTATCGTCATTCTTTAGCTTTTCGCGACATTTGCAACACCGATTCATGGTGACCAATATCGACTAGCAAGTTGGCAGCAGCGGCAGATAGCTAAGCAACATGCAGGAACTTAATATGAAGAGGTTTGACCAACCTGTAAAACACAGCGAAGAACGGATTATTCCACGTCCGACCCGCTCCGCCGCTGCTGCCAAAGTGCCTGGCGAAGTACGCCCCCCGTTGCAAAAGTTTCCACAGCTTTCGTCACAGCCGTCGGCTCCCGTTGATTGGCTCCGTCTCGCTGATATGGAAACGATGCTTGAGAACGGTGATTGAATTCAGTCTTCCCAAGGAAAACCGGCCACGGTGAGATTCTTGCCCGAAGCACCGCGGAAACACCGCAGCATCTGCGACTGTAAAACACAGCGAAGAACGGATTATTCCACGTCCGACCCGCTCCGCCGCTGCTGCCAAAGAACGAAAAGCTTTCTTTACCTACACAGAGTACCTAGTGCAACACAAACTTTATGAACCTCAAGCAGCATTCTTAGAGAGGTGTTCTTCGAGTTGTTCAAGCGGGCTCGCAGTAAAGAATAATCTACATTCTACGAAAAAAACCGGCCCAGGCGAGAGCAAAGATGATTTCTGTCCTCAAAACTCCCAGTTAGTCTCTACATTTGCGCACGACACTCTTCTTGCCCACATGCGCACTCTCAACGGACTAACTTCTGAGAAGGAGACTAACGAGAGGCGAAACGCAGCACAGCAGCCCGCAAAAATCGCGCGAGAAGACCTTGACTGCAAGAGCACTCAATTTTTGAAGCCCAGGATGTCGTCTAAAGCTAGTGAAAGCACTGCCGCTCCCCGTGAAGAAGCGATAGACTCTTTCGCGCCAGAAAAAGCCTTCGTGCAACCGAAACGGCCGGCAGCTGTACAACTGCATAAACAAGTACTACAAGCTTCAATACGTGTTCAATGGCAGCTGTAAAGGAATCGGTTAAGCAAGTACACGTAGATTCATATCGTTGCCGTTTGTTTACGAGCTTATGTGATGTTGTGCAAGTATCGGCGACACTTAGCAAAAGGGTGGGTGGGAATTCCATGTCATCGCAGTCCGCCAGTAACAAAATACGAAGTGAAACATGGACATCTATATTTGTTTTCAACTGGCTGTAATGTGCAGCTGCCAAATGCCAGAAATAAGCCCACCTTATCTGCAAAAAAAAAAACGAAAGGAGAACAACTGCTGTGGTGTGAAGTACCGGTTGTTGTATATATAGTTGAGCACTGCCTTTTTTAATAATAATAATAATTGGTTTTTGGGGAAAGGAAATGGCGCAGTATCTGTCTCATATATCGTAGGACACCTGTACCGCGCCGTAAGGGAAGGGATAAGGGAGGGAGTGAAAGAAGAAAGGAAGAAGGAGGTGCCGTAGTGGAGGGCTCCGGAATAATTTCGACCACCTGGGGATCTTTAACGTGCACTGACATCGCACAGCACACGGGCGCCTTAGCGTTTTTCCTCCATAAAAACGCAGCCGCCGAGGTCGGGTTCGAACCCGGGAACTCCGGATCAGTAGTAGAGCGCCGTAACCACTGAGCCACCGCGGCGGGTCTGCCTTTTTGGTCAGAAACGCGATTCAGACTACTTTGCGTGTGTATTAATGCTGACCGCAGCTTGTTGCAAAAGCTTATGACATCAAGATCACCAAATTTTGCTCTAAACAGCAGCACGTTCAATAAAAATCCGAGTGGATAACACAGCTAATGCATGTGTTTAGCGTATAAGGCTTCTATTTTCTCTCTCACACTGTGTTTTGGGGTGGTCGCGCTCGTTTCCCTATCCAAAGGCTGTCAGATCGAGTCCTGGTGCTTTCATGTGTGTTTATTTCTGTTCCCTTTATCGCTATTATATGTGCCAAGTGCTGTCGGAAAATATCCCGCTATAAACTACGCTCTAAATCACGCTTCGTTTGCATTTTTTTTCATTAAACGTCTCTCCCGGGGACTAACTGTTCCAACCTTTCCATGGGGACCAACAGTTACGCCCTTGTAGCTTGTCCCGAAAAGGACGAATGCCAGTGGCAGGCCAGTTAGTCCCCAAGAAACTAACCTATCGCCCCCTATTAGTCCTTTATGTCTAAGAGTATAGAATGTGTTTCGAAGTGTTCCCAAGTGAGAAAAGTTCCCTTACATTTAGAATTAAGAAGCCATT
Organism: Amblyomma americanum; assembly: GCF_052857255.1. Taxonomy (NCBI): domain Eukaryota; kingdom Metazoa; phylum Arthropoda; class Arachnida; order Ixodida; family Ixodidae; genus Amblyomma; species Amblyomma americanum. The sequence continues at coordinate 130,718,373 of NC_135499.1, forward strand.
CGAGAGCTGTCGTAGACAGCAGCAGCTGCAGTGAGCCGAATTGATAACGCGAAGCCGTCGTGTGAAGGGCGAATGTTGACCCTATATGGTGCTTTAAGTGAAAACCAGACTTAGCATACTGCACATCCAGTTGAATGTGCTTTGTGTGGCATTCAAATAAGTGCCGTGAGGTTATAATACTCCACTTAACCATCAGATCCAAATACGCTTGTAGCAAAAAAGCACCTTCTTCCGGCAGCAAACCTGAAGCTGTGCTGCTGTACTGAATAAACCGAATGAACGTGAGTGTTCTCAAGGAAAAAGAAAGCGCCGTAACAGTTTAAACCGCTATGACACCACTAAAAGACACGGAATTTAACGGTGTCACCGCGGGTGAATGGGTGGGATAAGGACGGGAATAAGGAAGGAAAAAAAGTGTCATGACTGTAGAAAGCTCCGGATTAATTTTCACCACCTGGACTCTCTAACCGTAACTTACATATCAGTGAGTCCGTGGACGTATTTGCGGCTACTCTCTTTTGAAATACTGCTTTGAAGCGTACACTTTTTCCCGTGGCCACTGAATAGACACCGAAACCTTAAGGGACACTTGAGTTCGCCTAAATCATATGACGCAATAGCGTAAGTTGGTTCCTTCAGTTTTTCATAACGCTTAACCTCGCATAACGCTTAACCTACCTTTAAGAGCACAATGAGAGACCATTAGAGATCCCTACCGTGCAAACACTCTCTCTCTCTGTCGACTAGGTTTTCCCCACATGACCATACAAGTGAAGTTGGTCACTGTTTACTTTCCCTTAATGATTTGCGGGGAGTTCTGGCGCAGTGGTGCAGCGGCTGAGCAATGCGCCAGTGCCGGGGCAGGTGGTGGTTTCTAACACAGCTATGGAGGATCGGGCTTGTGAGACCCAGATTTCTCTTCCCGAGCAACCTTTCTGAAGCAACTTAAGTTTAACTGTCACCTACCACGTTGGGAAGTTTGTCCACAATCTGATGGACAGGTAGCCACCTGCTACGACGAGCTGGATGCAGTCATGTAATAAGGTCACATGCCCTAGATACAAGTGGGCCACCTACTTTTCTATAGACGCGCCAACAGCTAAAGTTATTTTTTTTTTTGCACACGACAAGGCTCGGGCCAGCAGCCGCAAGAATTCGTGCTGATACCTTTTTGTAGCGATAGCTACACTACGCTAGCACTTCGAGCCTTCAGCGTGGCACCGCTTGAGTTCCGTGGCCGCCCTTGAGCTCCGTGGCGGTGCCGTGGTTGGTCACGTGGTTGGTCGCATGGTGCGGAGCAGCTGCCGCGGCGCTGCGCCCCGGCGAAACCGACAGGGGGAGGGTGACAGAGTGAATCCACGTCTAGGGACGAAGATGAAGAAGGACTGCGCATCGAAATGAAGCGGCGAAAAACTGACTTTGGAATTCGACTGAGCGACACTGTAGAAGCTTGGGCTAGTTGGTGTGACATTGTTTTCCAGCGCAGGGGACAAACGACGAGACAAGTGCCGTGTCTGTGCACTTGTGTCGTCCTTTGTCCCCTGCGCTGCTGGAAAACAACGACTGAGAGAGATCCACTCGGCCATATGTAGCTATAGCGTCACTCCAGGTTTAACCGCAGCTAAACCACAGGCATTTTTTTACAGCCCTTGCTTACGGATGTCCAATCAGCTGCCTCTGAACGTAATCACAGTCTTAGGAGCTGTAATAAGCCTTTTTCTCAGTGAAACAAAAAACGACAAGTAATACTTCCGCGAGACTAGGCAAATAATTTTAGACATCGGTCTCTCTGATTCCGTCCTTATCAAAACCAAAAAAAAAACGAATGTTCCATCCTTTAATATGGCGGCCTTAATAATCTCAACAGAGCTTTTCCAGGAGTGGATGTCAGTATAGCACTCTGGGGTCGTGCTCACCAGGTGTGTCATAATCAAGAAATATTAAGGTGTGTGTTATAGCGTCCTTCATTTCAAGCTATAACTATTAGATTCATTTAACGCGTATTTTTCTACGGTTGTCCTTCAGCCACTGCTATTTTCCTCAAATGTAAGGAACTGCGAAAGAAAAGAACATATATTGAAAGATTCTTTCAGATTGAATTCTCTATTACTTGAAGAAAAGGCGGTGCAGTGAAGTCATGGTCGTTAGCCTCCACGGCATGATTCCGAATGTCGGTGGCGTTCCCAGGAACACTATAAGGAGCTACTGTATATATTTAGCCGCAAGCATCTTGGTGCAGCTGCAAATTATGAGCTTGTTAGAAACAGCATAACACCATGCAGCTTGAGCCGCGTTTATAAGGCCAAGAAATGGAGAGGAAAAAGTTTCGATCTGGCGCAGTGGAGCAGTTAGACAAGTTAGACGTCATTATGACATTGACTAGAATATTAGACTAGTGTGGGTGATACTTGATTCTTACTTCGGTGTTTCTTAATTTTTTTCCTGGCGCAGTTATCATTAACTCAAGAGTGCGCGTACCAAGGATACGTAAGCACCAAGACCGCATAGTAAGTATCACGAATAATCCAAACTCGCGTTCGGTGAAATGGCCATTTGTATGCGCAGTGGGTGCTCGAATAAGCGAGCTCTGCAATTTTTGCGGTCCGCGGTCGCTAATCAAAGCGGCAGAAATATAGTTAGGGGATCATCAGGTTGGAGCAGGTTTGAGCTCATCAAGAACGCACACATTTATACCAAAACAGCCTCGATAACTTAACCCCGTTCGCGCTGGCGAGCAAGCGAGAAAAAGCAACACCAGGAGGAGAAAACGCGTCGTTATGCGCTGACAATAACCTGGCGCTACTGCTCACGCGTATGGTGATCGATTCTGTAGAAGAGATTAGCACTCACGAAGACCAGGAAAACCTAGCGCAATCGCACTAGTAGCCAAGTTTTCGTCTTGCGGACTTCCTTAATCAGAACATCGTAGAAAAAAAAAACGAAACACAACCGCAACGACGAAGCTAGACAAAAAGAAGAATGATTGGGTCTTCTCTCCTTCTTTTGTGGGTGTGAAAGAGTGGGGCCGAAGTGCATGCGTGTCTTTTTTTTTTTTCGCCACCGCAGTTTTTCATGCTAACGTGGTGCACGCGCAGAGACGGAGACGGGAAGGAAGACAGGTATGGAAGCTAAAATGACGAAAAAGTGCAGAGACCAGAGGATAACATAAATCACTCACCTGATAGCTCCCGCACGGTACATATCAGCGCGGAGAAGGATGTAGAGAAAGGGTGAAAAATAGAGAAGCAGCATAGCCAGGAATAATAATAATAATAATTGTTTTTTGGGGGGAAACGAAATGGCGCAGAATCTGTCTCATATATCGGCGGACAACTGAACCGCGCCGTAGGTGAAGGAATAAAGGAGGGAGTGAAAGAAGGAAGAGAGAGGTGCCGTAGTGGAGGGCTCCGGAATAATTTAGACCACCTGGGGATCTTTAACGTGCACTGACGTCGCCAAGCACACGGGCGCCTTAGCGTTTAGCCGCCATAAAAACGCAGTCGCCGCGGTCGGGTTCGAGCCCGGGAACTCCGGATCAGTAGCCGAGCTCCCTACCACTGAGCCACCGCGGCGGATCAGCCAGTGATCGCACGCATGAGAATCAAACATGAATTGAAGTAAATCTTCATGCGAAAGCGAATGCCTAAATGACGCGTAGGGGATGAGTAAACGTGCTCTCGTGCTTGGCATCGAACCGGCCTCGCGTGGGAAATATCCATGAGCCCCGGCTGTAGTGTAGCAGAAGTACATTACGGTGTAAAGCATCGCACAAGAAAAGAAAGCACGAGTTGGGCTCGTGGTGGATGAGAGTGTATTTATCTTTTCGTGATGACGAAGTGATTTCAACCAGAATAAACTACTATCTGCCCCGTCGAGTAAGCACTGAACTTACGTGCTTACATCTTGAACGCCTCTTTATATTTATCGGTTCTTCCTTTTAACTTTTAGTCGAGCTATATATAGGCATACGGGTCGGTAGGTTTAATGGATGATAAGAGCAAGAGTGAGGGGAAAGAAAAACTTTCTGATTCCTTATCATCGTGCCAACTAATTAGTGACGACGACAGGGCAACCATGACAAAACTTGTTTGGAGGCTGACAAATGAAGCATGCCAAAGGTAACCAAAACCACGGGAAGCATAGGAATTATTTCTATATTTTTCTTTATGCTTTTGATCAGTGACAAATTAACACTGTAAATATTTTATTGCAGAAAGACATTTCATTATATTTAGAAGAAGAAACAACCACATACCACCGATTAGTTGGTTGAAGGCTGATGGTTGACACTCATTTTACGGATTTGGTCGCGTGCAGATAACTGATGCAAATATAGAGGCATCTCAATACCACATGCAAGATGACCTCTTAAGGTGCTAATTATTATCCAGTTAGAAAACTTTCAAATTTTAAGTCTTTTCTAAGGAACATTCCAGAAAGCAAAGACAAATTCTCACCTTCCAAGAGGGTTAATTATACAACATTTGTCGGGTCTGTTTCATTCCATGCCTTTATTCAGCAATGGTTTCAGGGTCTTTCTTGTCCTCCTTTTTAACCATCCTTATCGCAAGAAGTCGTCAAGAAATCGACTTAAAAAAAATCGTGTTATTGGATGCAGCCTAGATGACCTCGCGGTCATTTTTACTTTTTATTGTTTAGAATGCAATTTCTCATTTGTGACTGCTTTTGCCGCACTTTGAAGAAATTGATTGAAAATTAGTGTGTCTCTAATATGACTGCCTTTTTAGAACTTGATCTGGGGTAATGCTTGCTTATTGACTACTACAACGTCGTATATTGAAATGTCGCATCCGCCGTTCCTGTCAATATCGTGAGTATTGAGAGTTTTGCGCACTTAGAACAAAGCATAGTAAAAGAAAATACGCGCATTGAAAGCACAACGCTGACCAACTGAGAGTTTATTATTTCTTCCCTTATTCGACGTCGCACAAATGTATTTCACTTTTACCGCAGACCCCTCAGTACAGATGACGCTTAATAGTTTCCATTAATCCGCCAAGTTGAAGAGGCAACATAGCTGATAGATTGCGACTGGCCCGTACCTATGCTTCCACTTCCTTGCCAAATGTCTAGAGACACTGGGTGTGGCATAAAGTCCGCAGGGCTAACCTCATCGACGGTTCGCAGTGTCGGGTAAAGTAAAGTTTCGGTTTCCCGAACTTGCCTAAGCGCTGCCGTCGCTATCTGCAAGCCGTCGGCTTGTAATATGACTGAATGGCTGGCGTTCCTGTGGACAGTCTAAGCAGGCACCCCAGACATGCATAAAGCTATCGTATAGCCCGGAGTTTTCGTGAGATTTTAGAGCTGACCATCCAGCCAAACCTTTTATTTGCAAGGATATTAATTAAGGCCACTCGATGCATATGCATCGAACTAAATTGGATGAATTAGTCAAAACTGCATCACTTTATCCTTGTGTCGACCTATATCTTCTCAACGTTGCCCTCCCACCTTAATTTGGTAGCCCCTCACAAACGCCATGTATAGCTCTTCAGTTTTTTTAGCACTATCACGGGAGCGTCTATCAAGCGGTCGTTCAGCGTCCCATGAGGGACTGCAATACCGCAACTGACGACAATGTGCTCATGCACATACTCTCGGGGGCAGGTATAGCATAAGAGCTGTACCTACAGTACGAACACTCCTGCTTTTTTTTTCCTCCATGGTACTGACCCACTGTAGGTCGCCGGAAGCACTTAAAACCGCGACAACACAAACAGAATTTTATGCACGGCCTAGAGAATATAGCTTGTGTAGAAGTTTTGGCGAGTTGGTGGTGGATTCTTCTTAAACCAGTGTGAACAATCCGGCATAGCGGCTAGCGCACAAAGAAGACGCACACAGAATGTAGTTAGACAGGACACACGCTGCCCTGTGTCCTCTCTATCTACCTTCTTTGTGCGTCTTCTTTGTGGGCTAGCGGCTATGTCGGATTCTAGCAATCAATTAGCCCAATTAAGAGCCTTGGCAGTGCGATGAAGATAGGGACTGAGGTGCACAAGGGTTCTGTTTTACGAAGAATCAAATACAGGTACTGTTGACGACACGAGCATGCAGCATCTACTTTAGCCGCGAATAGAGTTAAGTATGAAATTTCTCATTCTCTTTTTATATGACAGGACGGTAATGTGCGTAGTGACGGTAAACCACTTTCAGATGCACTGTGTTTTGCAATTGTTTTCTTGGCATGGAGTTTCTGGAGACATGCTGACTGAGTTCTTTCTGGCCTATCCCTTATATAAATGGTCTATAGACAGTCTAAGACATCATATCAACTATATTGCCTTTCTATAGATATTTCTTTTTCTCTATTCATAGCCTATAGAGTGTCTGTAGACAAAAGTCTACTGAAAGTGTATGCCCATAAATCTATAGATCGTCTATAGATTGTGTATGGGATTTGTATTGCCTATACACTGTTTTCTAGGATTCGTCTATAGACAGTCTATGGACTTTATAGACAAAAGTCTATGGACAGCCTATAGACTGTCAAAAGAAATTTTTGTAAGGGATCGGCCCTTCCGCAAAATGAAATTTTTATCAATGTGGTCTAGATTTTATCAGGTTTGTGTGAATGACAGTGATGGTTATGCCCACGCGTTCATCGCTTATAAAGCGTTTCCTTAGTTTCGAAGAACTTCTTGTTGGGCTAGTTGGTGCATGGTTGTTCTTAAGACGAGTTGCGCTCACAAAAAAAACAGACGCAGGAAGAAAACAGGAAGACGGAAAGAGCGCTCTTTCCGTCTTCCTGTTTTGTTCTTGTGTTTGTCTTTTTGTGTGCGCAACTCGTCTTAAAAGCGTTTGCTTTTTTGGTCTCGAGTAAACAGTTGAAAGTCTGCGCCTGTGTTGTCTTTTTCAATCCTCGTTCTCCTGTCCTGTCCCGTTCTCGCGGCCTTAATCTTTTTTCTAAATGAACCAACTAGCATCCAAGAACGCTATACTATATCGTAAAGGCATTTCACGGTCACAAAGCGCACACAAGGCAATCTTATCTTTAATGAATCTGCAAGCCGCCACTGTAGGCAGATGACAGTTTGGGCTGCGCATTGTCCACGCCTATCAGAACCGCGGCGGCTTATGTGTGAGGCGGCGTCTCCAAGCTGGTGATAAAGACGCTGAGTTCCCCCTTAGCTCACCTGAAGTTTCCGCAAGAATAAAATAGAAAACGCTAGCGCATAATAAACGCCATGCTACTTCGAACTGAGCAGAATGGGGCCACAAAAAACTCCTAACATATAAGTCTCGTACACTCCTTTTTGCGCGCAGGTTTCACATAAACTGGGATGAAATTTCGAGGCCCGCAGGGCAAGGAAGTTGGAGAGGTAGTAAATGAAACGACTTAACTATTATTTGAATAAGTGAGAAAACAATGGGGGCTCGTTGTCTAGGCACGTTAACGGACCGATTAACAAAGCGTAAAAATTTCTGATGCTTGTTCTTTTTTTTTGTAACCTGATGATCGCAAACGCTACGCAAAGAAAGCAATATGGTATGATATGTCGGATCAAAGACCGAAACACAGCCAAAAAGTAGAAGGAAATTTAGCTTGGCGAAGTTTTGATTCGACGCAAAGTTCAGCGGCGCTGAATACGCTTCTAGCATCCCAAACATTGTCCAATTTCAGTGAAAAAAATACATGCAAGGTGGCACTAGTCAACCTAAGCACAGCAGGCAAGAAGGTAGGCCGAGGAAAAGAAAATCAATAACGGATAGAATAGTGGGGACCAAGACCCCGGCAAACATACTCTGTCTTCTGCTCGATCGGTGTCGATTCCCGCAGCCGCTACTTGGGGACATCGAGACAGATCGGCCATTGTTTAGAGTTCATCCCTCATTAAATGAGAATTAGGCGACAGGGTTACGTGTAAGTGCAGCCGCCGGTATTCAGTAACTCACTAGTCATAGTGCGCATCTTTTCCTCATTTATCAAAAGCTGACGTCGAGCCACTATAGAACTATGACGCAAAATACGTATAGAAATGTTTCAGCTAGCCAGGCCAGGGAAAGAGGTTTCTCAGGCAAAAGAATGAAGCTGCTGCTTGTTTCCAAGCCTAATGATATCACTGGCGAATGCACGTACGCTCAGTAAGAATTGTGAAAGAAGGAAGTTGGATATAGGTGCCTGGGAAACACACGTGCACATGGGATCGTTATAAGCCGAGTAAAATGGGTTTCAGTCGAAATGCTGTTGGTATATCTAAAAAAATACTCATCACCTGTCATGCGGAAATGATCCGTTACTCAAGCTGGATGTCTAACCTATGGATTCTTAAAATGAAGGTTGGCAGCGAGGATTTGATGAAACATGCGTATGAAAGTAACGCAGATATGTCCCAGCGGAGCATGCTTCACATGCCAAAAGATGAAAAAAAAAAGCTCGGACTTCGCTCTCCGAAGAAGGTGACAATGCGGGAAATGTGCGCGTATTGGACGAGCCCTGTTTTTTCCGGAAAAGTCGCTGCATTTCTAGCCATTTAGTGCTTATGTCTGCTAACATGAAGCCTCCAAGTCTTTCCGGGGGGAAAAAAACGGAAGAAAATGATGCTTCAGGACGCTTGTAATTCTCCTGAGTTGGTTGTCAGACGCCAGAGTTCTCATTTCATATGTGTTTTTTTCCTATCAAAATATACTAGATATTGCCGCGAATCTTTATAGTGTTTGTTTGTTCATTATTCAAAGCTGCCAGCATGCCGCTTTATAGTTTCGTTTGCGATGCAAGGCGCAAACAGATTTATCTCGATTGATCGCATCCAGGCGGAGCCGATTCTACGTTGTTCCAAACTGCTGTTGTAACTTTGCACGTTTTATCTAGAAAGTTCGCTATAAGCTTTAAATTGAGCACTGCCGAGAGCGGCTGGCATTCTATTGTTAGCGCGAGTCAGCCCAAATAAAGAGTTTTGTTTAGGCGCCATTTTTGCAGCCTTTCTGCTTTCCAGACTGCAGTCACCACTTCGTGACAATATACCAAACTTGAATCGCTGCGAGTTATGAGGAGGGCGCCTCTACTATAAATATAGGGCAAATACGCAACCTGGACTGTTCTTTTTTTTTGGTTTTTGTCACATTGAGCTAAAATACAGTATATGGTTCATGGTTTATGGGTATTAACGTCCCAGAACGACTCAGGCTATGAGGGACGCTGTAGTGAAGGGCTTCGGAAATTTAGACCACCTGGGGTTGTTTAACGTGCACTGAAATACAGCAGATGGCTCTGTAGAAGCGCAGCCATACAAAATGGTTTCAGGATGGGGCCATGATAGTAAACGAAAGAAATAAGTAACCCTTGGGAGAAGCCTACAACTGACTGTGCATTCTGTGGTTTGATTTTTCTTTGAAGTAGTGAAGCGTATTGTTCTAATTATCCAACATAAACATTTGTGCTTGTATGTCTTCAAACCAATAAAGCGGCTAGGCGTTGTTTAGGTGACAGCATAAATTTGTCTGAAGGCAACTTTAGCCTCTATTTATTACTGCCTGCAAATATGAGAAATGAACTTTCGGCATGGCCGCGAACTGCTTGCTGAAACAGGAGCCTCTAGGGTTTGGTCTAAGCGCAAAAAATACGGCTGCCTTTAGTCGGGGGTGGTTTCGATGAAAGGAAGTTGCTTTGCCCCTTACACATGGCAATTATATTATCCAGTCTTGCGATAAGGCAACTTCGATGTCGCTGGTTTCGTATGAGTCCACATCTGGTAACTACACAGCACCGAAGGCACGGACGAGCTCTATGTAAGTGCAGAAAAATTTACGCCCTTTGCAAAATATTTACAGGCCGTCAAGTTTGCTTTTTGGTGGTGGCGCACGGCTCTACTGGTGCCGTGAGCGCAGCACATAGTTCCAGGAATAGGGGAACTTTCCACCTCACTCGTGTTAGGATCACGAAAAAAGTCTTAAGATTGAATTCTGGGTCGTACGTTTTGTTTTCTAAAGCTGTACGGAACAATGCATTATTTTGTGGTGTTTTGTTAGTCGCGATATTTATTTTTGGTGTTTCGCTCATCACATTATGGTTATTAATTTTCTTTCATTAGAGTTTTGCAATTATTTCAAATTTATACAAGAAAGCGCGATCTTCTGTGCACTTGTCAACGGTGTCATCTGCGCTCCTCTGTGAGCGTTTGCATGACGAGCCCAATATGTGCACTGAGACGATGAAAACTGCCGGGGAAACGGTTTTGAGCCGATAACTGTAATCATCATAGTAATTATGAGTCACCGTGCTGTCGTCAGGAGTTCGTCTCCTGTTAACATTGTTTTTTTTTATGTGTTAGCGTTAGGACACCAGTTATCTGGAAGAGTGTGCACGGTTGGCGTATGAAGCCTCGGAGGAAAGCAAAGTGTAGTGAGAGATGTCCCAGGAAGGTAGAGAGAGGGACACTTGGAGGAGAAAGAGGGAGAGACGGTGGCAGCAAGATAACGGATGGTGAGGGGAAACATGAGAGGATGCAAAGTGAAAAGAGGAAAAGGGTGAGAGGGAGTGGTAGAGGGAAGGAAAAGAAGAGTGAGGACAGGGGAAAGTGTAGAGAGAGGGAGTTGGAAGGAGACGACGGGTGGCAAGAGGGAAATCGCGGTTGCCAATCAGATTCGAAGGGTGGTGACAGTAGCAAGCGGCTACAGCATGGCACACTGGGATTGATGAGTTGGATCAGGCGAGTGGAGGGGGAGCACTGCGTGCCACACGGTGAACTGGAACATGCTACCTGAGACGGTCACGAGGGAACACTAATACTAACGCATATTCTACTACAAGCATCTCAGTGATCGTCTATGACTTTTTTTCTGTCGCGCTATAAGCCGCTTTCTCATAGCACACCATAATATTGAAATGGGTTTCCGTCATCCCAAGTCAGAACGAGAGCACGGTAAAAGCGGTCATAGTACGACCGACTGGCTTAAAAACCGAGGGAAGATTCCTGCAAGCGATGCAGGAACGCAAAAGGGAAGAGGAACCGCTGCGTTCAGATTTTAAGTGGAAGTTACATTTTCGCAACGTGAACTCTCACCACATGAAGGCCAAAAAAAGGTAAAGAAAGAAAAGGAACGTTCATACAGCGTTTTCCGAGAGTTTGAAGATCAGCAAAATACTTCTTTCCGTGACCTGAACCGGTGCGCAAGTTTTCTCAAACTCGAAGCACTCCACGTTTTCAGTGGTTTCGTAGCAAAAAGCTAAAAAAACGGCTATAAGGGCGCGAAACGCCGCGGGGTCTCATTCCTTCGATCGATGCCTTCCTGACTGGAAGTGCCGCTTTGAAGAACGGAAATTGCGTATTGAGCTCTCAAGCAACGCCTGCACCGATAGCGCCATTAGGCGCTAGTTGAAAGTGCCCGCCCGTTCGAACCGCGCTTAGACACAAGAGAGCGCCGTTCGCACCTACTTGGCGACTGACTTAACTGCGAGGACCTGACGTGACTTCAAGGCAAGCTCAAATATCGATCGCCGCACGACCTGCACGAGCACTTAAACACGTCGTACAGTCAGGCCAAAACGTAGAAACAGAAGGAGAGGGGAAGGAGGAGTATAGAATTCTGGAATTTATATTGTTGTCAGCGTAGTTGTGAATTCAGAGCGTATGGTGTGGCATAGGCACACAGAAAAGTAGGAATAAGTTAGCTTAGTGCACTTCGTTAAAGAAATGAGCTCTAATAGAGAACTAAGCGACCACCCTACATGATAAGCATACCATACCATGATAAATGATAATTCACCTCGCTCACTGACTATGATAACATTTCTCCGGCTTGCGACAATAACTTTCGTCAATCACACGGTAGCTGTTTTTCAGCGGATACAGCTATTGTTTTCGTTAACTTCACTACCTAAGAGTGAAAAAACTTGAAGTTCGCTTAAATTTGATGGTGCACGTGCTGCAATTACTTTTCACGTCACACCTATGTCGGACATGCAAGGCAACCACCCAAGAAAAGTGCCATTTACCATGGATAGTTTCAGTAAGGCGACGTACAGTTGTGTTGTCCGGATATTCACATTATATACAAAGATGGCCGCCAACCTACAGTATGACAGTTAAGAAACAACGGAAAGGTTATCAAACTATAGAATAGTTGTGAAAAACGCCAAAGCGCGCTTAGCGTGTTTTCATAATTATTTGAAGCCCATCCAACATCAGGTCACTTTTTCTGAGCGCTCAAACAGTATATACTTTGGTATCTTCCTCGACTTTGTGGTATATTGGAATGCACACTTGTCCAGTATCTCCTATAATTTTACTTTGCGTCGAAAAATTTCTACTTTACAGTACTCGATCAAGACACTTTGTACACAGTCAGAAAAGAGATAGCGAATACTTCTGCCTATCTTTTCGTTGCTAAAAACTCTACTAGTGTTGGTTCTCTTTAGGATTTCAACTTGATAAGGTAGATAACATATCAAATCTACGGTGATCTGTTTTGACGCGGTACTTCTGCTAAGAAAAATGTTACTATAGTTGCCTCTTAAAAAACGCCCGATTTCAGTATCTTATTTCCTCGAGTGGTCTTGCTTGGGTATCGTTATCGAACCGTTGTATGTCTCTGCTGCACCTGTGTGGGAGCTTTGTGCGAGTTGTCTTATTGTGCTGCCCATAATCTTCTCTTTCTGAGAACACAAAGGAAAACTGTCACAAATAAACAGGACACGTGAAGAGGCTAAACAAACAGAAATATGTTCAGTTTTTACACGCTGTCCTTTTTAACATATTCTCAATATCACAACTATTTTGACACGTGCGCTAAGCGCGTTTAGGTGGGTAGCTGTTTTAGTGAGAATGTACTTATTTCCGCATATATTCCACTCGATGCCTGCTTCCGAGCACTCTTAGCTCCATCAATGCACAAGCAGATCTAGGAATTAGCATCAACCAAATGGTACTAAAAACGAAGTGTCTCAGTATTTGTTCACCATCACAGATTTTTTGCTTCGTTGGGTGAAGCGATACGTATGAGCCATGCGTGAAAGCATGTAATACAAAAGATAGAGTAGAGGTTCTGCTGCTGCAATTTTTCGGCTGTGATATAAGAGCCTTGCGTTCATCGATTAATTTTTCAAGCAGTTCTGCAACATCACGAGTTATTAGTTTTGAAGCAGGAGGATTTATGCATTCAATATTAAAAACACTGCGCGGAAAACAAAGAGACAGGATACAAAAACCGACTGTTACAGACGCAGCCGAAAATTCAACTAGTTTTGCCATACAAACTACCAATCTCCTGCTCTTGTGTCTTTTTCTAATACTGCGAAACCAATAAAACGAAAAAAATTTGGCAATGAGAAAGAAAACTCTTCAATAAAGAGCATATTTTCGCCAACGCCTTGCCCTGTATGGTGCACAGGTGCAAGTAGTTATAATGAGCACTCTGAATATTAACTATAGGCAGCGCTCGGCTTAAAGGTCAAGTGCTGCTAAAGCAACGCGTCGTGATGTTTATCCTTCTCCTTTTCCAATTGCTATGTCTTCAGGTGTGCTTGGATGCAGCCCTTTCACTGAACTCCCTGGAGGTGTCCATGGTGTTTTCTAAGAATTCAAGCCCTGTCTGAATTGGTCTTACAACAAGCCCAATAGGTTCTATTAGGTTTTGTAGGGAAATAAACAGCGGACCAACTTTCAATCGCAAACAGGCAAAGGGCTTATGGATTTCTTCTACTTAGTCAAAAAGATTGGCGTCACTGAATCAGTGCGACTAAGCAAGCAAACTTAAGGTACGGACACACTGGCGGCAAAACGCGCGCGCCACGCCGCCGGCGGCAAGCCGCTTGCCGCGAAACCTGCCGAGGCGGCAGGTTGATCTTCCGCGTAGAGGATGGGTCGAGGAGACATTTTCGACGGCTTGCCGCGTGCCGCGGAGCAGGGAGACCAATGAGTGGCGCCCGGCTTAGTCACGTGGGGAGCGTCTGTGTCGCCACCTTTTGGCTCCTACCAAAGTTACATTCCAGCAGTGGCAGCGGAGCCGCGCGCGCTTCTCCAGAAGCAGGGACCTCTACCGGTTTGGCGTGAAAAGAGCTTGCGCGGCGGCGCTTTCCCGCGCACTCCTTGCCGCCAGTACGGCCGTTCCTTTCGCGCCGCTAAATGTGCCGCCAGCGGCTTGCCGCGCTTTTTTCCGCTAGTGTGTTCGTACCTTTATGCGAACCTTGGCTGTCATTTCGCCGTTCCAAGAAAGAATTGACGCTTGTGACGTCAAGTTTTCAGAGGGAAAACATCAATCGATTTCAGGACCCTGCGTGTTCAATAGTGATGGAAGGAGAAACTCATTATTTGCGTTGCGGTTAGAGTGCTTTTGTCTTCACTTGTGGTCCCACGCCAAATATGTACGAGAACAGAATAATTGCAGAAATTAATACAAAAGCGCTCAAGAAAAAAATACTTATTTCAAAGTTAGTCCTTTGAGATTTTTCATGTATGTTAAGCCATATAAAGGAATGTGTACCAAAGTCAGGTTCATTAACAGTCTCAAACTAGACCTGCTCGTCTTTTATTGGTTTTGTAAGCGTTTGCCTCACTTTCAGTCTTCTTTGTCCGCGTGGCGAGCACTCAGTAGGCTTGACTGCGAGCAAATCGATTAGAGTAGCGGTGCAAGGTGAACTGAATAATCGGAATTCTGGATAGACAGTAATGGCATGTAGTAGAGATTAAAAAAGATAAAATACTTTTATTCAGGAGGATAACTCTGTGTGTTTGTACTCAGAAATCTGAATGCTCGTCTGCTTGTTCTTCACTTTTAAAGCAGACGGTTCGTTTGGCACAGCCGTCGTCACTCCCATGGGCCGATGTACCGTCAACATGTTTCTTTTTGCGCGACTTTAACCAGTCAAGACGACAAGCCCGAGTCGAAGCTATGAAAAAGCACCACGGTGGACGCGAAGGCGTGTTCTATGTCGATGCTGCGGGTCCCGATCAGGGAATGACGGCCGTCGTGGTAGTGCACCAAAACAAAACAATGGAGGGACTAATACTGGCTAGTACGTACTGGCTGCGTAAGAATTGGCGATTGCTTGCTCTAGCTTCAACACAAACTACCTCGGAATACATTGTTACCAATTCACAGAAAGCGTATCGCAATTACCTCAGGGGCACGATCGCACCGATAGCAGCTAAAATCGTGAAAGATAGCTACACGCGTGGCTACCACGCAACACAAACACTTAATATGGGTACCCGTTCCCCAGGGCATCCCAGGGAACGAGAGCGCACATGCCTCAGCCTGAGCATTTCTCCCCCGGGCACCCAGTACGGTTGTCGTGGAACCTCCTACCTCCAATACTAACTTACACCGACAAACTTAAGCACTTAAGATTATCCCGCCGGGTATACCCTCCGCCGGCTAACACAATAGACAAAGGAGAGGAACTACACCTTCCGAAACAACAGACCAATTCTCACAACGAAAATTCTGCGGGGAGAAGGCGGACGTGCATCATATGGTATGGGTCCGCCAACAAAATCAGGCGGTCACTATTAATAACCAGCCTAAGCAGGACGGGTGGGAGGCAGCTCTGACCAGCTCGGACGAAACGAGTCGAAAAGAATTGATCAAAAGAGCCCGGGCAGCAGCCTACGACAATGGCGTTCCGGCATGAGAGCTCCAACCGCCACTACAACCTCCTAAACGATTTCATTAAAATATTTTCAGCCCCACCACACTCCCTCCTTCATATAAAAAACATATTTGATCGTTATCCACAAAACACGTCTAACGAGCCACTTCGCTAAGAGAAATGTACAAATAAAACAAATATTTCATGTACACCATTACAGTACGATCTCGTCTGCACTTATCAGGTTGTTGTGAGATGTTTAGTGTTTCGGACGGCGGCAGCGTTTCGTTGGAGGCGAAACGCAAAGGCGCCTGTGTGCTGCGCGATATCAGTGCACGTTAAAGATCGCCAGGTAGTCGAAATTATACCGGAGCCCTCCACTACGGCACCTCTTTCTGCCTTTCTTCTTTCAGTCCCTCCTTTACCCCTTCCCTTACGGCGCGGTTCAGGTGTCCGCCGAGATGTGAGACAGATACTGCGCCATTTCCTTTTCCCAAAAAGCAATTTTCAGTTTTTTCACCTCCATCCCTATTTCGTTTGTTTGTTGCCTTTAATAAAGTCAGAACACCTGACTGGCGCTTTCCTGTTCTTAAACTGCCCTGTGACTTGTTCCTGTCCAATACTTATGCATATATAGCCCTAAATAAAATATAACCAGTTGTGTGCGCGCGGCAAATCTCTCTGGGCTCCATTGTGCAAAGGCAGTGAGTAGCGATGAAAACAAGCGCAAGCATGGCGTCTAAACCACGAAAAGTTTCTTGCTGTTTTGTAATTGCTATCCGAGGTTTGCGCAACAAATAGAAGTGCACGCGTTTTGCCCATGTAATCGAAGAACTAGAAATAGGCGTCTAATGATCTCTCGTTGCCAGGTGTACGCAAGTGCAGGTCGATCTTCACAGGCGTAGAATGGTGCGTTTTGCGATATATTTTTTAATCATATGGATAAACAAAGCCGAGACTCAGCCGAAAGCCAATGCAGAACTTCACCGAAATAAGCGCAGCTTGTTTTTTATGACTGTTTCAAGCGTAAATGTACATCTCCTGCAACGATTTGACCTTGTATTTACTCTTTATAGGTGAGCAGAATAGGATTTAAGGACTTGATTATTTCGCTTAAAACCTTGTAAAAAAATGACGAAGAAAGCGAAAAGCGAGTAGAAAGCTACCATAACCCGACACACCAGTCTAAAAATTTATATCAGTCGGGTCGTCGGGATAAAACAAATTACCCGTCAGGATACGGTACTCGTAATCCCTTCAGCACTAATTGTGCGCAAGAAATAAGATTCCGAACATGGGAGAAAATATAAACACAACAGCCAAGTATTTAACTACTGAGAATTTTATTGGCTCGATTTGTGCAAAAATACCCGGAGGGCTGCGGCCGCACCCTCCTGGTTCGAGCTGCGCGTGGCGAAATGTGAAAGTATAGTCGGAAACAAAACGGGGGTGGTCACTAAAAGATAAACCTACTTGAAAAAACTACTTTACTACAGTTCATTTTTGCAATAATGCTCGACAAAATACATGACCATAGCTGCTTCGTTGATTCATCCGTACCATCATCGTCACCTAGATAGGAGATTCTGCCCGGCACACCTAGAAAAATTCATTGTTCTTGTTGAGTAGACTCGAGACGCCTTCATATTGCCCCTGCACATTGATTCTCGTGGCACGCAGGCCTGAAATATAGGTCGCTTTTCAGGTGGTTTAGACGACCGCCCGGTAGCTCTCGCTCTAAGGTATACTGAGTAAGCTAGTACTAGCGGTTCATCAGAGTAAGAACACTTAGGAGGCGGCATTTTTGTTTTACGGTTGAGCTACTAATAGTCCACTCTGGCTCTAATAACCGCATATCAACCTCACAAGACGCGTAATTTTTGTTTCAGGGGAAAAAAAATCGAAAATCAGAATTTGTAACTACAGCTGCTGCTTTTACGTCACTTATAGACATTTGCAAAAATGGTTCCCTAGATATCGCCATAATTCTATCAGGACTCTCGTGTGCGCTCGATGCTATCATGGCGGAAGCTGCAGTGAAAGCGGTTTATGACAGCCCAGAGAGGAGGCGTTTTTACGACTTCCTTGCCCGATGCAAAGCTTTTATCTAGCTTAAGCATAGCCTAATTTATATAGGGCACTACTAAGCGGAAATTCTGTCCTAAAGCGCTCATAAATGGTGTTTTGAATTCGTCCATGCTTGCGTAAAGTAATTATTAATCCTAAAAATACAGAGTTATTGCAGTCTAGGCAGCATGCGAAGTCTTTATGTCTAGATTCGGTTATAATGTGGGTGGAAAATTCGTCGCATTCGTTATCTGAGACAGATTTGCGGTAAACAAGCATTGCATATGCCTACTCAATAGCTTCTGCGGCAATAGGGCGATAAATCGATACAAAATCGCTTAATTCTCTGGCTATGAGATCAATATTATTTCTGAAATTCATTGAGAGCGTAAAGGACGATGAAACAAAAGTAGATGACGTTCCTAACTGCTCTAGACGAACTGCAGGTAAATTCAAGATCGACGAAGCATTCCGGTGGCTTCAAATCGTTCAGGGCAACGTGATGTGGGAAGAGCGATGAGTGTTTTTGCGATAAGCCAGGAAACAAATTGCAAACGTTGAACTCGCATTGGTCAGCTACATACCTGTTTTTGTTTAATTTGGTCAATACAAACTCTCCAAAGTTTGATCACTTCACAGTTTTGTTTTCAGGAGTTGTCATTTCGCATAATAACATCAGCTACCAAATCATTGCGCAACCATAGATATCTGTTGGCCTTTTAGCAGCGCCGGTGAATCCGTTCTTTACTGATAGATACAAAGAATCGGAAGTCATGATATTAGTTCCTTTACTCTGAAGTTTGATCTTGTCCTCCCACACTGTTTTCTTTTTGTCTTAACTGGAATATAATGTGCTCAGTATACTGCCCGAACTTTGCAACATTAAGAAGTTGTATAACACAAAAAAAAATTTCTTTTCTTCTTTCCAGGCTGCACCCGCGGCGGGGAACGGTTACTGTATACAGCTCAGCACGCCTGAGACGGTAAGCGATTTATCATTCTGTTGTGCTATGAATGCGAAAAAGTGGCTATAGGAAGTCCAAGAAAGTATCAGCTTGAGATATATCGATATTCAAAATCTGAGTCGCGTTCCTGATTTCTTAATGAGTACTGAACTCAGGACCTGCCGCGTGTCTTGCAACTGCTGGTATCAGTCTTTTTGAAAGGAAGTTTTGCGTAACAGAAAAAATGGCTCCTTTATAGTACGAAAATAATAGCACACAGAGGACGCCCGACAACGCAGCTTACGGTACTTGTACTTTCTTCACGCCTACTAAGAATAAAGGCCAATTTAGCCATACATGTCTCATTGATGTACATTCGCCCAAAACACCTGGTTAGCTCTCTACAGAAGTGAGATTTGTGGGTTTCCTCAGTGCAGCTTGATATCTGGTTCTTATCTGGCATCTGTTATTAAGCTTCGCTGAGTTTCTTCAACAACTGTTGAACCTGAAAGCGAGCTGCGCTGTGTCCACTTCTTAGCTTCGAAGTGTGCTGCGAGCACTCAGGCCGTCCCTGTAAAGTTGCTTCTAGTATGAATGCATCGTTTTACATATTGAACCTTATTAAACTGAATAGCGAATGACCTTGACAGGCTGCGTTCCCCGACTGTGCGTTAGTTGCAACCTATTTGCGTGCGTTATCTACACCATTATAAAGGCAGTCTGTTTGGATGCCACGTGGACTATCGTCGGCGGTCGTCAATAAACCATGCTGTGGATGCAGTACTTGAACCCTTCGAGATTCATACCCATCAAGAAACCAGCTTGAAATACTCTCACAAACTCAACGTTCGAACTAAGACGAACCGATGAAAGTAATCAGAGTAAACCAGTCCCAGTGCATGGGTATAAAGTGAGGGATCTTTCTCGTTGTTTCGGGTATGAAGAGGCACAGCCAAGTTATTATAGCACTGTGTGACCTATTTAGGTGTCCTAAATACCCGCTAAATTGGCAGTAGTCACGCTGCGAGGGGAATAAAGTGAATTCAACGCCTTCTAGTTAAAAATTGCGGAAAGTCGCATCCGGCCTGACTGTTCCCTGATTTATCACGTTCATCCTCGGAAAAGCAGTGACACACAGAGAATAGTAACCATACCGCTTCTGTCTACCACATTATTTCTATTCACGCTGGGCTGCTATTAAAGCAGCGTTCTAATCATTTCAGAACCTAAAGGACGATGTTCGCTATCATTTTTTACATTGTGACTTGACGATATTTTTTCGTGTGTTCGCGCTTCCTCTGTCTACCAGGTTTGTCGTGCTGGCCCAGCCGGGCTTTCAAAGTTACGGCGCCTCTAAAAAGGGGGCTCTGTTCATACCGTCCAAAGTCTGCCTCTTTTGTTTGCTGTAATTCACGCACGGGTCCGACAAAGCCATTTTATTGCCAAGGCTCCCACACTGAGATGTTGATGAATGCAAATTTCAGTGCACAGAACAAAAGCTACTGTGGTTAGTAAGGAATGTTTCAAACCTACCGTTTCCCAAAGATGCACACTATTGGTAGTTGTTGGTCTATTTTTTGAGTGAAATTAACATCTTCCAGTGCACCCTGGCCTCAAGGCCTCAGTAAATTGGAAGCAGTGAAGTTGACATGCTTGAGAAGTTGATTGACGCGTATGTTTCACTCTTTAAATGGTCGCCATGTGTGGCACTGAAAGATGGTAGCCGTCAGACGGTGGGAAATAGTTGAATTTGTAATCAAGATTGCTAAACACGTTATTCTCTTAGCTGCTTAGCACGTGATTAGGTGAAAGAAAACGTGAATGTTGTGGATTATGTACTTAAACCTAATGAAGACGAGCGGATGATAAGAGTCCTTACTTATCGCCCGCTGAAACGCATGCTTTAATAATGATAGTGCCTTTTTTCCTGCTCTTTTGAAAAACAGTTTTCTGCCGCACTTAAGAACTTTAATGTTTTGAATGCAGCTTCAGAAGCAATGAATACTGGCTTTCTAATTAGTGTGTTATTATGAAATTAGACGGGAAGATTTAATTAAAACGAAATCTTGAAAAGATAATAGGGGAGAAACATTGCACACGGAATTGAAGAACAGCCTTTCTCTAGCATTCCTAATGGTTTTATTAAAATATTAATCTTGAATGTACTCGACTTTGCTTGCCGTAATGAATGATTTACTGTCATCTGTTATTGAAACGTTACCGTAACATGCCTCACAACATACAGTGCCATCGATGAAGTTTCCATCATCGTCTTCCACCGTTGTGTGACCCGACACCAGAACAGAACTGCGGTGCCGTCTTTATTTTCTTCGCCGGGTGGCGCGCGCTACCCGGATTCCCGGCGGCACCCAAGAGAGGGCTTTACAAGGTCGTTTTTTATTTAATAACGCGCTCACAACTGGACTGAAGCGAATATGGATGCAGTTAATTATAATGCGAAAAGCTTCCTTGCTTTGCTACCGGAAGGTAAAGCAGCAAAGAACCCTCTCTAAGAAGCAGTCTTTCGGGACAAGTGGCATCACATTTGGAATGTCTGGGGACCTTAAGTTTCTTGCAGTGCGGCTGATCAGTTAGCTGACGTATGAACTTTATGAGGTGAATACAAATGTTGCAAGACTACTTAAGCAAACTGCCACTTCGCACAGCTATATTGGAGCAAGATTGTCGAATTGAAAATAATGCAAAGAACCCCTGTTTTAAGGGAATATACTTATTGCCTTTTCAGTTGTGTTATCTGATTTGTTACAAAGCTGAAACTAGCGGTTCGTTTGTGTGTGCGCGCTTTTTAGTGAGGCCAGCAAGAGATGCGGACATACTAAACTCTAATGTTTTCCCGCTTGGTTTGACCGTTTACGAAAGCAAATTTAAACATAAAAACCCGCTTTACCAAATGTGAAGAAAACTGCATAGGTTTGTTTAGCGCAACCCGACAGGAGGAGCAAGGAAACTTGATGGGCTGCGCTAAATTAATTTGACTATGTGTCACCACCTAGGCCAACAATCTAACCACTGCGGCATATCTTTATCTTATTCTCTAAGCCAAAATATCGCCTCTGCAAATTACCAATCAGCTAGAAGTAAAGGAAGTTGAAGAAATGATCGGACTTCAGGTGCTATCTTTCCTTTGTGCAACTTGGCAAGCCTCAAGATTGATACTTCTGTATTATATGTGAGAGGTTCTCCTTTATTGCGAATAATAGTCAGACAATCAAGTCGACTGTCTTTATACTTGAGTGACAATACCGTAAAATCTGCTGAAGGAAACACGATATTTTCTAAATCGTCTGTAATAGCAGGCTTTCAGATCCTATGCTCATAAATTCCTTTGGAGGTCTTACACTTGTGCTCGCAAAATAACGATAGTATTTGTGTCTCGCGCGCAGGTGCTTGCTTGTATCTCTAGAGCTTCAACGTGTACACTGCTGTTATATACGCGAATACGCTCTCGATTACACCTCATCGAATTCTTGTAGACCGCCTCTCTTTGCCGCCGAAGTTCCTTGCGTGGAAGCGCTTACCTTTTCTCTAAGCTGCAATTTCTCCGACGCACGTTGAAGCCTAAATTAGAGCTCCTCAGAGGGAACATGTTGAAAGGCTACCGGAGGCGCGCGGCACGTGCGTCTTGAATTTGAAAACTATGAAAGGTTTGAAAGCTACGTGAAAGCTGTGTGCGTACGAGGAGGTTTTTAACGAAACCCGAATCTCACCGGACTGCGCCGAGGCGAAGCTAGACCAACGTACTTTCAGGAACACAGGCAGGTAATTTGCCGAGGCGGGGAAACTTCAATTAGACCGCCATTCTATCGCTTTCAGACTCGGAACACGCGGTAGATGCCAGTGTCAGCGTGCTCTTTTAGAGCGGATAAGCTGGATTGCGGGCTTTCGCGAGGGACACTTTAGAAAACACAGCTCCCGCGTGTTCCACTTGAAGTATATATGATAAGTTGCGTGACTTGACTCGTTACCAGGACAGACTCCTTGCATCGGCACCTCAAAGGAAAATGCCGCCAAGGCATTTTCGCTGAGGTCCTGGGCGCGCTCAAAGATATGCGTGGCAGCTTTAGCCCTGTGCTTTGCAACTCATGGTAACCGAGCACACGACAACGTTTATAAATCAGTGGCAATGTTCTCACTCAAATAACTGTAGCGTAGATAGATAGATAAAGAGGAGGAGGGAAAGGCAGGGATGTTAACTAGAAAGGGGTTCCGGTTGGCTACCCTGCACTGGGGAAGAGGAATTAAGGGACTAAAATGAGGAAGAGAGAAGGGGAAAAAGGCATAACACACACACGCACAACGCTGTCACAATTTGTCACTCAATCCAGTCGCTCACAAGTAGCCAAAGAGTGCTTTGTATGCCTTGAGGGCAGTCGACTGCTGTGGCCACGGACCGAGGTTCTTTTGCTCTGTTAATGGGCGAGGATCGAGGCGCTCCAGGGTACAACACAGTGTATATCTTGCACTCACAAATGCAGAGAACTCACAGAGAAGATGAGCGATGGTCTCCTCACAACCACAGCTTTCACAGGCAGGACTGTCGGCCATCCCCATCCGGAAAGCATAGTGGTTGGTAAAACCAACACCGATCCATAAACGGCATAACAATGTTGCTTCACGACGTGACAAGTTACGTGGAATACGAAGGCGCAGTCCAGGGTCCAGTGCCTTGAGTCGGAGGTTGCAAAACTCTCCCGTGTTCCACGCTGAAAGTGTGAGCTCAAGCGCCAAAGGGCGAAGCCCACACGCAGCGTCAGGTCTTGATATTGGGATCTTCACTGGAAGTCCGTAGTTGTGAGCAGAATGCGCAGTCGCATCGGCCTGGTGATTACCGTTAACTCCACAGTGTCCAGCCAGTCATTGAAAAATGATGTCATGACCTTTGGATACGGTGCCGTGGTACAGTAGACGGATCTCAGCAACAAGCTGTTCCTGCGACCCGCGGCGTAGCGCAGTTTGCAGGGCTTGAAGGGCTGCTTTAGAGTCGGTGAAAACCGTCCAGTCATGTGGACGTTCTTGACTGATGAACTCTACCGCAGCCCTTAAGGCTGCGAGTTCCGCACCAGCTGAAGATGTTGGATAGGTCGTCTTCACTTTCATGAAGATGGATCTGGCCGGTATCACCACCGACCCCACAGAACTGGTCGAGTGAACTGATCCATCTGTGTAAACATGTATGCGGTGACTGTGGTAAGAATGCAGGTGATTCAATGTCAGTTGTTTTAGAGCGGGCAAGGATACACCAGCTTTCTTCGTATTGCCAGGATTATAGAGGTGAACCCGAGGTTCATGAAGACTTCATAAGGGTGAGCACGGTCTTGACGCAGGGGTGAACTCCGATGGAAGATATGCGCGATGGGCTTCAATGACTTTGGCGAATGAGTATGTGGACTAATTATTGGGAGTGTTGCAAGGTGATGACAGGGAACCCGTGTGAGGTACCGAATATGTGTTCTCATGGTGTCAACAGCAATGTATGTAGTAACAGGATGTTGCCGGGCAACAATACCAGTTGCTGCTGTTGATGCACATTTAGGCAGTTCAAGGCAGATATAGAGAGCTTGAGCTTGCACACTTTGAAGACTGTTGATATCTGTCTTTCTAATGGAACTGAATATCGGAAGACTGTACCGCATGTAGCCCAGAAATAGGGAACGGTACAGTTGTAGCATCGAGTGCACTGATGCGCCCCGAGACTTTCCCCCGAGGAAAGAGAAGACGTGGACAATCGCAATTAGTCTCTTTCTCATGTCGTAGATATGTGGACTCCACGAGTGGTTCCCGTCGATGACAACAAGGAATATGTGGCTTTTCTCATAGGGAATGGGTTCGCCATTGATGCGAATGGTGTAACGTGACATTATTTTGCGTGTGAACGCCACAAGTGAAAACCTTTCGGTCGAAATGTTCAGGCCCTGCAAGCGAAGATAAGATGTCAATATCGATGCCGACTTTTGAAGTCTTGCACGAACTTGAGGACGAGTTACCCATTATGCCCAAATACAGATATAACCTGCAAATACAGAGATCTGAGCAGATTGTGGCAATACGTCGACCAGGCCGATGAGAGCAAGGTTGAAGAGAACTGGGCTCAGCACTCCACCCTGAGGGACTCCGCGCGAATTTCGGTGTAAGGACGTTGGTTCGTCCGCAGTCAGGACAAAAAACGACCTCTCTAATAAATAGCTGCGAACCCACCTGAACGTGCGGCCTCCGATCTCAGCAGCTTCCATTGCGCCCAAAATGGCCTGATGCGTTACGTTGTCGTACGCGCCCTTGATATCCAAAAACAATGCCACGGTCAATCTTTTCAAACTTTTGCTGTGTTGCACCGACGTTACAAGGTCAACCACGTTGTCGATAGAAGAGCGGCCCCGTCGGAACCCAGACATGAAGGTTTGATAAATCTGATATCGCTCCAAGTACCATTCCACACGTGTGAGCAGCATTCTTTCCATGGCTTTGCCGACGCAGCTGGCGAGTGCAATTGGACGGTGTGATGAAAGGTCGAGCGGTGATTTCCCTGTTTCAAGAAGTGGAACCAGACGACTGGTCTTCCAATCATGAGTAACTATGGCAGCGGTCCATTACTTGATATAAGTGTCCAAAAGAGCACGTCGAGCTTCTTGGCCAAGGTTGGCAAGTGCGGAGTACGTCACACCATCGGGCCCTGGTGATGATGACCTTCTACAACAAGCCAGCGCAGCATCAAGTTCTTCCATAGAGAATAGTGCATCCATCCGAGAATCCCGTGAGGGTGAAACATTGTTGCAGTGCAGCGTTGCGCCTGGATTCAGAGGGCCTGTTATTATTGCGCAGAAATCTTCGGCTACCTCAACCACACTGCGCCCTTGGTGGAGCGCTACGGATTTGAACGGGTAGCGCTGTTGAGGGTACGTGCGAAGACCCCGAATTACACTCCAAACGCGTGACAAAGGCTTCCGTGGATCAAGTGTTTGGCAAAATGTCCTCCACCGTTGTGCTTGCAGTGCCTGTATTCTGAGCTGAATCTTCTTCTGTATGCGCCTAGCATCTCTTAGGTCAAGGCGCGAATTTGTGCGTCGGTATCTGCGCTCTGCCCTGCGCCGTTGTGATCGCAGTCGCTGCAATTCGAAGTCAAAATCGGTGTAGTTAGCGACAGGGTTAAAGGGGCAGGTGGCGTGTTCTATCACCTCCTTAATATTTTGTTCAAGACCGGTCGAGAAGCCCTCTGTGCAAGCAGCCTCCATAAGTAATTTAAAAACTGTCCAGTCAATGCGCTGCCTACACGTGGCTGGGGAAAATTTAGAATGGCCGGTAATAATCAGATAGGTTGGGATATGGTCGCTGCCATGGGTTTCTACATCCGAAAACCACCGCACGCTGTTGGTAAGGCACTGTGAAGCGAAAGTCAAGTCCAAGCAGCTGCTATTAGTCACCCCTCAAATATAGGTCGGGCTTCCGTCATTAAGGCACTAGAGGTCATGGTCAGAGGCGAAGGACACAAGCTGTCTTCCCCTAACGTCCATCCTAACGCCTCCCCACATGGTGTGATGAGCATTGAAGTCACCCATAATGACCGACGGAGCAGGTGTAGCTGCCATCAAACCACTCAACCTTCTGGCGTCGAAACGACTTGATGGCGCCAAGTACACCGCCAGTAGAGTATAAGTCAGGTCTCGGCTCTTCACTGTCAGGCAAACGTACTGATTGTCTTCGTTGGGAGGAACTGAATGTTGCACATATGTAAGTTCACGTCGAATGTAGACGATGACTTTGCTAGATCTGTTGCGCGTGGGTGATGCAAATGCCTCATAACCGGATATTCGCAAAATTTCCGGGGTCTTCGGTTCACAAATCACAGGAATGGGGAAGTGCGTCTCGTAGACGTAGTGCCGTAAACCGGAAATCCGGGGCTGGACTCCACGAGCATTCCATTGGGAAATGGAAGCTTGCTTGACTTTCTTTTGAAAAGAAAGATCCGAGGGAGCCATGATGCCTTCTACTGGAGAGCGGCAAGAACTGGATGTAGCGCGTCCAGCACTTGAAGTGCGCTATTTGCTGCTGGCGTGCGTAGGCTGGAAAGCAGAGCACGCGTGGCGTTCATTAGTGACGTTAGTATTGCAATCACTTGCATATCTGGGCCATGGCCTTGATCGTGCCTGTTGGCTGGATCAGTTGTAGGCGCTGCACACTGCCCTGAGTGCGCCCACATCCCTGACATAGTAGGCGTAGAAGGCTTTGGCAGTGGTGGCCAAGTTGCATCTGAGGCAGCAGGTCCAGCCACACCAAGCGCTGGGCTCCCTTGATTTGGTACGGTTTTTGGAGGAGGCGGACATTATGCAGTTGCGTTTGGGGCATTCTTCTCAAATGTGACTGCTTTCTTTGACGACCTTCGGAACTGTAGCGTAAACAAGCAAGGCGGGAAAAAAAATTTAAGGAAAACGCCACACGCTCTGAATTGCAACACAAGGCAACCACGCAGAATGTTTCAAGAAATAAATGAAAGAAGCGAAAGGCAGCGGGGTGGGAAACGATATGAACGGCGATTTTAATCTAATAAAGTTTTCCCGAAACAGTGCGCAGCAAAAAAAAAAAGAATTCTTCTGCCGGCGTCAAGCAATCTCTCTGTCGCCTTCATCACTTTTTTTTTCACGAAAGTGTAAAACAGATTAGTTCAGTAATTTTTTTTTTCAAACTTTCCAAATGAAGCGGGGACGCACAACGCGCGTGGATGAAAAGTGATCGAGCGAAGGAAAAAGAATGGCTTCTGATGCCGAGCACGTCTGGTCACACTTTCCCTTCCGCAATTGATTCCGCGAGCGGGAGCCAGCTGTCAAAATCAGTTCTGAACTCCATCACGCTCGAAGAGAAACCGCGAACACAAACAAGCGTTGGACAGAGGCGCGTGGAGCCAAGTCGTCTTTCGATGAGGCGACCTCTCAAAACCTCGGATTTGTTTCCAGTTCTCTTCTTACGCGTATATTGGCGCAAAAAGACGGCTGCCTGAAAGCCCTGCGAGCTCGTGAGTTATTTGATGCCAGTGTGGTACGTTCAGGGTCTCAAATTTAACGCGCTTTTGGCGCCTTTCTGACAGAATATATCGGTTGAATACGAGTCTCACGGCCTCAAACTCAGCCGTACAGACTTCAGAATGGCGGAAGCCAGCCACTGAGTACACATTTGCCTCTTTGTGAGCGCCAATTTTCCGTCAACGAGAGCGGCAAGTTATTTGCTCGCAAGTTGAAAAGTGAAGCTCGTGCATTTTTAATGTTTAATTTTTTCTTGCCAGCGTGTTTTCCTGTCTTTATTAATGGAACCTCTCAGGACATTTGTTTCATAATTGCTTTCCACCTTTCTTTTTCTTTCTGAAGTTCTCTTTTACTTACGGAGGACAAGAGCTTGTGCTGTTTCCTCTGGTTCTGTCAATGCCTTTCGCGCTGTTTTCCCCTAATAATGTGTCATCAACTCGCCCGTTTGGCCACACTGTTGACCATTACAAGCCTGTCTATGCCGCAGTTGTGTCTTCGTAATTCATTATAAGTGAGCTATCGGCAAAAAATGAGCTCTCCCAGAACCTACAGCGCTAAGTCCGAAGAAATAGGTAATGCGACATCACAAATTTTAGAGGAAATACGATTGTCGTGTATGAATTTTGCCATTGTTGCGACATTGAGGTGGCCCCGTAACGCTCGCCACCCCTCTTGTGACAGGGCGTTGCCAGCTCTCTAGTCGGTATCGAAGACTCCGAGTCAGGCGTCGCTGAGACTAACAAAAGGGATTTTATACATTACGTACAGAGCATTACACAGGATGGGATCGGCACGGGGGCCGAGAGCTAACAGCAAAGGCGACTGTTCTTTCACGGCGACGTCCGGTGAGACTCCAACGAGTCACACATCTCACTCCACTCGTGAGCGGCACTCGGCTCACGGTGGGTCGGTCTCTATAGAACGGGGCTCGGTAGAACGGAGTGCGGCAGCGTTGGGGCTTATAAAGCCCCGAGAAACGGTTGTCACTCAAACGATCCAATACAAAGCCAGCACTTGACGGCCGTCCGAGAGGTGCAACGAGCGACCGCACTGGCCACCCGCTTCAAGTTTTCCGCGCGCGGTGACTTCCAGGGGGAAAGGGGAACCGGCACCTGGCTGTCTAGCAATTTTGCTGTACGTTTGGACATGTCGCTCGCCGATGCTTCTTCATAAGACGCCGCTGCCGGGCGGGGCAGCATCTTAGCTTGTCAAGGGAGCGTTAGGGCGGTGGTGCCTTGCGGCGCAGCACCGGGCTTGTCCAAGGGCGTTCGCAGGAGAAATTTTGCATCTTGGAGGTTTGGAATGCGGGCTGGTTGTGCGGGCACAACACCGTGTTGAAATTTTCCCAAGTCAATCCGCTGCTGCAAAGACCGACCCACAGCCGACACGAAAACTCTTTTCTCCAAAGACAGCTTCGATGTTCCACGTTTGATTGCGATGATGTTGACGATCACGACAAATTTCTTTCAACAACTTGAAGGCAGCCTGGCTACATCGCGCCATGACGCAAGGTGTTTCGTTTGTTCAAGGTATTTTCAATGACCCGCTATCGCATGCATTTCATACAAATGAATTTGGGAACCATAGCTAGGTTTTCTGAAAGCTCGTAACCAGTGGATGTTTGAAACTGGGGATCGAAGTCTGCACCCCTTGTATACAAGGCCTATAATTGCACCCTTTGAGAAGAAAGCAAATTAGAAAGGTGCAACCCGTGACAACATGCAACGTGTGAAAATAAAACACGCATAAAATTACGCCTAACAGCTAAGCATGTTACGTTAGGGAGCTCCGTGCATACCGTCATGGGGAGCCCACGGGGCATTTTAAACAGAGCACTTTGTCGTGTGTGCCTCACCCGTGAACGTCGTTCTATGTTGCGGTAACCTGTTTCGCACTAGAATGCATCAACGACTATCTTTGCAACAAGTTCTCCATGAATAAACAAAGCTCGGCTCGACTAGCCCAGATGCAGCGGTGATAGGCAATTGCGCAAGGGATCTCCAGCAGCGTGAATGTTGGCTTGAGAAGCTTGGCCTTTCTTTCTGCCTGATTTTTCGTCACCCCCTCCTTCTTGTAAGCGTGTTTCCTCGACAAGACTTGGTGGCAAGGCGAATCGAAGGGTGCGTTCGACGTCGGTTGAGCAGATTACAGCGGAGAACTGGCATTCTCGTCGATTGGCAGGCACCGAGCCTGACCTAAAACACAGTTACTCTTTCGAAAGTGTGGACGGCATTGCATCGTCATGTTGATTGCAAAATTGAAAGTTCATTGCCGACGCTGGTCAGCAAAACATCCTCGGCCTAGAGGCTTGGCAATACAAAATGGCTGAGGACGGCTGAATAAATTTCTCGCTCGTTCGAGTGCGCGTGCTGTCTTCAGTGCGGGCAAGGACGAAGGCGTTGCAGCGACTACTGTAGCGCTTACAACAATGGCTTGCAAACAAATTGTCAAAGCATACGTGCCCAAAAGGAATGAGTGATAACGAAAAAGCAACGCCCCTCCCCACTGGGTGAACCAAGTTCATTAGACTCCTGCACAACAGGAGACGTACGCAGAAACCAAATGTATAAAATAAGTAGAATTAGGTGCTTAAGTTCCCAGCCATGGTTTATTTTGGTCACGAATGTTTGTGGCACGTCAGCCACACGTGCTTGTACGCGGAGACTTACGTTTAGAGTTCGTTGTTTGCGAGGGCGTGCGCTTGCACCCTATCAGCAAGTAAGGTCATTGATTTGTGCGAATGACAACGAAAGGCTTTGATTAAGCAGGCTGACCTGGTTTCGGGAAGACTAGGAGTTGAATGCACTCCCTACCGTTCTGCTTCTACGCTACAGAAAACGAGAGGTTAGGCATCTCTATATTAAGACAGGCCGCACGGTCGTTTTTGTAGCACAGTTGAAATGATTCTGAAGCAGGCGGCAGTGTTCAGGGCTACAGAAAAAAAAAATTCTGGTGCATTTTTTTGTTTCATCATAGTGCTTTCGCAAGTTTCTGGTTTCACTGCCTGCAAAGCGATAGGAAGGATTAAGACAGCCTGTGGCAGTTTCCATATTTACCTTTTTCCTTGGCCACAGGCTAAGAAAATGAATTTGATGGACAACGTAATGACGTTGAGAACTACCATATTAATACGGTACGCCGAGGTTGAAGTATTGCCATGCAGCAGTAAATTCCGACGCCCAAATAACAATTCCGAACTTTGAATACACCACATGAAAAGAAAAAGAAAATAAAGAAGGTAGAACATAGAACTGAAAAAGAAACAGTAAATGTGCAGCATTTTTCTAAATATGCCATAAAGCATTTTTTTGTATATATGAAATAATCTTTTATGCCTACATAAGCACCTTCTGGTTAGTAACCCTGCATGGCTGTCTTAAAGCGTTTTATTAGCAGCACTAGCATTTGGAGGCTGTATATCAGGTTTAAAATCTCGAAGCAACACTTTGGCCTTAGAGAGGTGCCGTAGTGGAGGTCTCTGGATTAATTTTCACCACCTGCGGATTCTTTAACATTGGCTGGCATCGCACAGCACCGGGGCGTCTTTGCGTTTTGTCTGCATAAAAATGCGGCCAACGCGTCCGGCGCTTATTCCCGCAACTTTGTGATAAGCATCCGAACGCCAAAGCCACTAAGGCCCCGCTGCGCGCCCCTTATGAAAATGGTCTATACACTGCCTGTAGACTTTTTAGAGACTCTATTGCCGTCTTATAGAGTTTTCTTTTAGTCAATTCATAGTCTATAAACTCTCTATAGAAAAAAGTCTACTAAAACTAAGTCGATAGATTGCGTAGACACTGTCTATATGATTTTAATTGGCTATGAGCTATTTTATAGGATTTTTGTACAGAAAGTCAATAGATTTTGTAGACAACAGTGTAAGAGACATCTATAAACTGTCTAAAGAAATTTTGTAACCGCAGATACCCCTACCATACGAATAAAATTTATGATACGAAGGGTTCTAATAGGATTTTTTTCCTGCTCGTGTTTTCAAATTACATATACTGTTTAGCGTATTAGTCTACGAAAGAAATCTAAATTTCGCTATTTAGATTTAACGTTTCAAGGTTTAGTGCCTCAGTGACCATTGGAGGATAGAAAGTGCAAAGAAATAAAGAACATGAAAAAAGCGATATAATTGAAGATGCTACGCCAGCGGCACCTACTCTACTATTCTCGAGACGAGGACGAGGCGCTGAAAACAAGACGTCTAGGGCTGGAACCGACAGCGACAACGACATGCGTGAATCATCCTTCTTCCATGGTTCCGTGTTCCTCGCGTAATACGCCATGCACAGGCGAGCGATACACTGGCCGCGGGACTGAATATCGAGCCTTCTCTGCCGCAACCTCCAAATTGCTGCGCCATGTCCTGATACTCTTACAGCCGCTTTCGACGTGGGCGGTGATTGACTATCGTGGGCACATTGCCGCGACAAGGCCGATTATCGTGCGCACCATGCCGACATAAAAGTCGGTCGATCGGCCTGCAAAGAGCCAAGGCAACGAAACACAGAAAACCGCAGTTCGGGCTGCCGCGGGTTCTGCCGTCAATGGAGACGCAGCAGTTGTAGCGCAATGAAGAATGCGGAGTAGCTTTAATTCCACGAAGGCTATGCGAAGCAGAGCAGGGGGTGAAGTGGGTGTTACTCAGCAGCTCTTATCACTACTGCTGACGAAATTCGGGGCAGAAGAACCCTTCCTTTCCTGTGTGTGTTGAATAGGCCATGTCGTAGCCTAACTTGAGCGCGACAAACAACCGAGATGACCTCCTGAACAGACGTAGGCTAAGCAGCTGTCCTTAACTTTGTGGAAGTGCGTCCACTGCTACTGGGAGGTAGATTCCGTGTTCATCGACACCTTTGTATGAGCCATTCTTTTTTTTTTCAGATACTGACCGCCTGCTCTACCAGTAGCATACGGATTTTTTTATAGTGAGCTCGTATCTGCGTGCTTGAGAGGGAAGGCCTGGGTATACTTCAATATTATGAGATACAAACTTTTTGCTGTTTTTTTTGTAACAAATCGCAGGGGCTTAAAAATGACATAACTGGAAAATATACGCTTCAGTGGCGATAAGTCTGTTTCGACTTACACTTTCTGGCTTCACAAGAGAGCAAACAAAACAAGCATACAACTCATATTTCAACGCACAGCGGCGACTTCTCCGCTCCGTCGTCTGCTGAGAATGCTCGTGGATAGAAGAAGCACCGTCGTTCCTAGTAGATGACTAAGTCGTGAGTGATTTACAGAGTCATAAGCCCATGTCATACATGGCGCCGTTATGCGTCATCTGATGATGTCACAGTTGCCGGAAAGAGAAACGAAAACTTTTGCCGATAAACTGGGCTGTAATAAACTGTCTGAA